>NW_014638986.1:0-48650 GCF_000747765.1 Moesziomyces antarcticus
TTTTTTTTTCGCAAAATTTCCTGTCGTCTCAAAAACTTTCTTGCGCTGAACCGCCAGCCTGAGCCTCGGCGCCAGGCACACAGGCGTGGTGGACGGACGCACATGCACGTTGTCAGGGCCCAGCGGCAGCCCCTTTGAGGGCGGGCCCGGTCGATGTGGAATCACAATGCCTCTGCGCCTGTTGGTCGGTCGGTGGGTCGCTCGCTCGATTGGGATTCTGGTTCGGACGGGCCCACAGCTGCTTGTGCCTAGACGCCAAGGCGCACCTCGCACTTCTTCCTTCTCGTCCTCCATCCCGGCCTGTGTGTCTTCAAGCAGCGTCGATACACCACCACCACCACCACTCTACCCCCTTAGACGGCTTGCTGCCTCCCTTTCGCGGCCCTAGCTTCCGTTTCGTCTTTACGCTCGTCTTGCCTCGCCGATCCACCACCACTCTTCTTTCTGCTCGATCACCAGGCAACGCGCATTCTCACAAGGCAAAACTTCACTTCTGAACGATACCCGCCTTCCAAACACTTTCCCTCACACAAAACCATACATCATGTCTGGCGCATCTCAGGCCCTTGAAGGCCTCTACAAGGCCCCCTCCGCCGAGGAGTGCTACGTCGCTGCCGAGCAGCTCGCCGAATACGTCAACAGCACCAGCCTCCGCGTGCTTCAGTCCGAAGGCGTCCTCGACAGCCTCGTCAAGGCTTCCAAGAACAAGAAGAGCGGCTACGAGCGCGAGGCCGCCGCCATCGGCCTCGACGCCATCTTTGTCAAGGTCGCCGGCAAGAACGCTCCCAGCCCGCTCGGCGCAGAGCCATGGCTCCTCGACACCCTCCCCGCCATCCTCGAGCTCTACGCAGACAAGGGTGACGTCGTCCGCCAGGCTGCAGAGACCGCCGCCAGCTCGCTCCTCGCCCTCGTGCCCCCCGAGGCCGCACCCGAGTTCCTCACCGTCCTCTACGAGGTCCTCGGCTCCGGCAGCGCAAAGTGGCAGGCCAAGGTCGGCGCCCTCAAGCTCATCGGCCGTCTCAGCGCCACCGCCAGCGAGCAGATCGGAGACGAGCTCGTCGAACTCATCCCCTACCTCACCAGGGCCATGCACGAGACCAAGGCAGAGATCTCCAAGCAGGCCCGCAAGACCGCCATCAAGGTCTGCGAGGCGTGCCTCGACAACAAGGACATCCGTCCCTTCATCCCCGACCTCGTCGGCTGCATGGCCCAGCCCGACGCCGTGCCCGAGTGCATCAAGAAGCTCTCGGGCACCACCTTTGTCGCCGAAGTCACCGGCCCCGCGCTCGCCGTCATGGTGCCTCTGCTCGCCCGTGCGCTCAACGAGCGTAGCCAGAACGTACAGCGCCAGGCCGTCGTCGTCGTCGACAACCTCTGCAAGCTCGTGCGCGACCCGCACGAGGCCGCCAAATTCCTCCCCGAACTCACTCCCGGTGTCGAGCGAATCGAGAAGGGCGCCAGCTTCCCCGAGGTCCGCGAGCACGCCAAGAGCGCCCTCGACACCCTTACTGCCGCCACCGCCGCCGTCGACGCTAGCGCTGCCACCGAGGACCCCAAGAAGGTCTTTGCTCAGCAGTGCGCAGCCGCCCTCGACGCCATCCTCGCCGCTGTTCAGGCTTACGTCCCCGAGGAGCACGCCAACCTCAAGAGCGATGCCTTCGCCATGACCGGTCTCAACTACCTCTCCAAGTCCATCGCTCGCCTCGCCAACAAGCGCATCCTTCACACCAGCGCTTGGGAGGAGGTGTACGTGCTGCCCTACCTGCGTCGCGTCTGCAGGGACGACGACGCCGCCAAGACCGCCACTGCCGACCTGCGCAAGACCTACATCGAGCTCGACAAGGCGCGCTTCGGCAACTCCGAAGAGGAGGACGACGACGAGGCGGGCGAGTGCCTCTGCCGCACCGAGTTCTCGCTCGCCTACGGTGGTCTGCTGCTCCTCAACCACACCACCCTCAAGCTCTACCGCGGCCACCGCTACGGCATCGTCGCCGCCAACGGAAGCGGCAAATCTACGCTGCTCAAGGCCATGCGCGACGGCAAGGTCGAGGGCTACCCGTCCCAGGACGAGGTGCGCACCCTCATGGTGGAGCACAGCCTGCAGGGCGAGGACGGCTCGACGCCCATCATCGACTTTATCGCCAACGACAAGAAGCTCGTGGGCAAGACGCGCGAGCAGGTGGCCGAGAAGCTGCGCGAGGTCGGCTTCGACGACGAGAAGCAGAAGAACCCCGTCTCCTCGCTCTCCGGTGGTTGGAAGATGAAGCTCGAGCTGGCGCGTGCCATGCTTTCCGATGCCGTCGTCTACCTGCTCGACGAGCCGACCAACCATCTGGACGTGCAGTCGATCGCATGGCTCGAGAACTTCCTCGTGACCAACAAGCAGATCACCGTGGTCACCGTGTCGCACGACTCGGGCTTCCTCGACAACATCTGCACCGACATCATCCACTACGAGAAGAAGAAGCTGCGCTACTACAAGGGCAACCTCTCCGACTTTGTGGCCACCAAGCCCGAGGCCAAGGCGTACTACTCGCTCGCCGCCACCACCGTCAAGTTCTCCTTCCCGCCCCCCGGCTCGCTCATGGGCGTGCGCTCCAACACGCGCACCATCCTCAAGATGTCCAACTGCACCTTCACCTACCCGGGCATGACCAAGCCTTCGCTGCACGACACGTCGTGTGCCATCAGCCTGTCGAGTCGCGTGGGTGTGCTCGGCCCCAACGGTGCCGGTAAGAGTACGCTGATCAAGGTGCTCACCGGCGAGACGGTGCCGCAGCAGGGCAAGGTGGAGAAGCACCCGAACCTGCGTATCGCCATGATGGCCCAGCACGCCTTCCACCATCTGGAGCAGCATCTGGAGAAGTCGGCGGTGGAGTACATCGCATGGCGTTACCAGGACGGCCACGACCGCGAGATGACCGAAAAGGCGTCGCGAAAGATGACCGACGAGGAGAAGGCGCAGATGGAGACGCCGATCAAGTCGACCACGGGCGAGTCGCGCAAGGTCGAGTACATCGTGGGTCGTCAGAAGCTCAAGAAGTCGTACCAGTACGAGATCAAGTGGGTCGGCTACGAGCACAGGAACAACTCGTGGATCCCGCGCGAGCGCCTGCTCGAGTTGGGCTTCAGCAAGCTCGTGCAGCAGTTTGACGACTTTGAGGCGTCGCGCGAGGGTGCCGGTTCGCGCGAGATCAGCGTCAAGCTCATCCGCCAGCATCTCGAGGCGGTGGGTCTGCAGGGCGAGATTGCGCAGCACCATGCCGTCGGCGGCTACTCGGGCGGACAGAAGGTCAAGGTGGTGCTGGCCGCCGCCATGTGGAACAATCCGCAGGTGCTTGTGCTCGACGAGCCGACCAACTACCTCGACCGCGATGCGCTCGGTGGACTGGCGACCGCCATCCGCGACTGGGCGGGTGCCGTGGTGATCATCTCGCACAACATGGAGTTTGTCGGTGCCCTCTGCCCCGAGATCTGGAACGTGGACAACGGCCGCATCATGTCGCGCACCAAGACTGCGCTTGCCGAGGGAGCCTTCCTGGACGAGATGGAGAATGCGTCGACTCCTGGCGCCTCGGTGCCCGGTACGCCGCTGCCTGGAAGCACGGCGGCGTCGCGACTGACGTCCAAGGCCGGTACGCCCGTTTCGTCCGTGGCTCCTACGCCGGCAGGCTCGGGCGACGAGGGCGAGCAGGATATGTCCAAGTTCAAGGCCAAGAAGGGCAAGAAGAAGCTCACGCGCAACGAGAAGAAGGCGCAGGAGGAGAGGAGGCGTCTGCGTCTCAGCCGCTGGCTCACCTACGGCGGTGAGCGAGAACCAGACACCGACGACGAGTAGAACCGTCGCCGACCACCTGCACTCGGTTTCTTTATTTTTGCGCATAGTCATATAGAATAGAACAGTTGTCCATTTGTCACACGCCTCAGCTAAAGCTTTTGATATCGGGGATATGCCGATGGGATGCCGATGGAGGAGGTGAAAAGGCGATGCGGGATGATGTAGATCTGCGGCCGGGGTGGGGGGGGGTTGTTGAGCTTGTTCGGAATTGACCGATGGGGGGAAATTTCCCGGTGTGTGGGAGAGGAAGAAGAGGTCGGGATGAAGGGGAATTTCTTATCTCTGTGCGTAGCGAGATATGCTTGGGGTTTATCGAGCCAATCAGACGCGAGCAAATTGTCGGTGATGGATCGGCGAGATGCTGCATCCACCAAAAAGCCACGCTTTTGGTTGGGCCGAGGTTCATCTGTTGGTTTCGGACGGACCGATGGTCGGACGATTTCTCGAGCTGCAGCAAAGCCAGCACACGCGAGATCATGCGATTGATGTCGGTGGCGCATCAACGAGCCCTGCGTGGTCAGCGCGGTGGTGGTGGAGATGACTCGGATAACGCGGTGCAGTTCGTTGCGCGTGTGCATGGTTGCGGTGCTTGTATGTCGGGGAAGATCGGTGGTTGACGGGATGGTGCTGGAGCCCCTGGCGAGCCTGGACACCAGTTGTTTGCGGTTCGATGATGTTGCCAAGACCGAGGAGCCGCCGTTCGTGCTTTGAAGTAGGGCAATGGGGTCGTCATGTCTGACACCAGCACCGGACAGCACCGGACAACAGTGGACAGCAGTGGACGGAGAAGGATGGACTCTTGTTTCCACGCGAACGAGCGTAGTCGGCGCATCCGCCGAACCGCCGTCGTTTGTCGTAGCGACGTGAGCTCGTGGCGAGTGCTCCTTGCATGGCGCCAGTATCGGGCCTTGCCGAGATCAAGCCAAAGCGCATGGGTCCGGGTCAACTGCAGCGCCGTTGGATGGCTTAGCACGGTGCCAATGCGCGACGGCGTGCCTGCGTGGTGGCGCGTCGGCTTCCATGCCAGCCCGTCGGGTTTTGCGGCATCTACCGATCAAATTGACCCGACCATCGCCGGCAAGCCATTGATGCTCGCGTCGGCCCGCGCTGGAGCATGGATGCCTGGGCTGGGAAATCTCGTGTTTGAACGCGGATCTCCCGAACGGAATGGGTAGCAAGGCCCTTGCGGTCTTGCGCATTTGACACAGGCAAGTCGGAGGCCCACCGATCTGGTTGGCGGCTGTCGGTCTGTCATCGCTTCTTGGCTCCCAGGGAATGGAATTTAGGGTCGGGTTCGATTTCGCGCCCTTTTCCATCCCAGCTGTTCGCTCGCTCGCTCGCCAATGCATGCACACGCGGTTCAGACGGCTGACACTCGAGTCGCCCGGCAGCTGCCGATGGGGGCTTGCTCGCCATGCCTTGGCCGTGCGCTTGGACCCCATGGCTCAGGCCGCCCTCGCTCTTCTCGCTCTTCTCGCTCTCGTGCCCGCTGCGCCTTCTTCCCATTGTGGCGAAGGTACAGGTTTCAACTGCAATCCAGCCTCCCATGCAGAGCGCAGGCTGCGTCAGCCCGCAACCGAGGAACTGGGATTGGCCGAGTCGACGTCACCTACCGCGGATTTCGCAACGGTAACAACCTGCACTCTGGCTCGCCATGATCCAACGAAAGCTTTTCTGCAGCAATCAGAAGCCAGAAGCAGAGAGCGGGACCAAGAGAGAAAAGGATGTATGCATCCGATGCCTCACCTCGCAAGGTGGAAGAACTGCAGCTGGGTTGGCATCCGGCAGGTTTTTTATTTTTATTTTACGATTTTGCAAATTCGGAAGCTTGCCGACAGAGGTGTGCCACTTTATTCGTGACTCCATGGCCGGAGCGGAGTCTTTGGGTCCAATTTGAGCGCAAATTGGGCCGAATTTACGGCGAGAAGGCCAGAGAGCGAGAGGGCGAGAGTGGGTCCGAATTAACCGCTTGGCGAGGCTGCTGTTGTTGCTGCTTCTGCGCGGTCTTTCATTTCAGGCTTCACGGCCAGCACTTGGATTTCACAGACTCTCCCCACCGCGCGCACGCACACGGCTTCGGTCGAGGCGGCGTGGCCATGGACTGCAGGCAGCTTGCTTGGATGCACGGTCGGTCCGCTGCATTTCATCCTCGTTGCCTGCCTTGCCTGCCACAGGACTCGGACCCTCGGAAAGTGCAACACAGACCGTCGCTCTGCCGTGCTGGGCCGTGCCGCTCTGTACCGGAAATTGGACTGCTCCCGTGCAGCAGCAGCAGCCGCAGACAGTCACGGACACCTCCCGCCTGTCCGCCCCGAAGTCGCTCCCCCACCCTCTCTCTCTCCCGCTCTCTCGCTCTCTCTCTCTCTCAACACCCTTTCACTCGCACTCGCACTCGCACTCACACTCCTTCACACCCTCCGCGCTCTCATCCGACCTCCCGCCACCCTCGTTCGTTGCCTTCCGAGTCACCCCGCGGCCGCATCGTCAACATCAACACCGCCGGCACTCGACTCTGACGACAAATCTCACCGCTCCTATCACCGCCAACGTATTGCGCGCCACCCTGCACATCTGCATCCGCCTCAGTTCGCTTCGACGCTGCCCAGCACCGTCGCTCGTCCCTGTCTGTCCAAGGTAAGTCGGCCCGTCGTCGCTTGTCCCTTCCTTCCCCCTCCTCCTCCTCTCCTTCTTCCTTCGCAGTCCTCGCCATCCCCTGGAAACCGCTGCCAGCACCGCATTGGCTCGATACGCTACCCATTGCGCTCCGGCATCACACACGCATCGCACTATCGACAAGCACACCGCCTCTTCGTCGTGTTGCGTGCCGCCCATCCGGTCATCGTTCGATCTCTGCCTCGTCGCATTCCATGGCCGGGACGCCTGCATCGTTCGACGTCTAGCTGCCTCGTTGCGACCCTTTCACTCCCACCTCCTCCTCGGCCAAGCGTCTGCCACACCTCTCTGCTCTTGCATCCTCATCGGCCTCGATACTGATTTGTACTCTCGCTCCCCTCACTCTTTCCATCCGCACGACTGCCATGCATCGCTTCGACCCACATCCCTCCTCTCTCGCCCAACGATCCTCCATCGTCCTGCCGGGCACGCCGCCTCAGTCAGGTACTACAACCCCGCTCACAGACGAACCGCTACAAGATACATTGCTAATCACCTCCACTGTGCATGTCGACGCAGCCGACAAGCTGGCACCTCCATCTGGCTTCACCGCTTCATCGCTTTCCACCGAAACGGACAAGCCACGCTCCACTGCACCACACCAACAGTCTACACTAGCGCACTACCAGCACCGCGCATCCCTCGCCAACCTGCGCACCGGTCGTCCTCTCTCTTACTACGACCCGGGCGAGAACAAACCACCCACCCCGCCTTGGGCTGACGCCCTGCCGCCCACCTCCGGACCCGGCTCCATCGACAGTCTCTTGGACTCCAGCGCAGCCATGTCGCAGGGCCCTTCCATGCCCCAGATGTCGCTGCTCTCCCAGGCCATGCAGCAGCATCTCACCCGTCAGCAGATGGACGCAATGGCAAGCCACGATCCCAACGCAGCCAGTGCCACGCATACTCCCAGCGGCTCGGCGCTGCCTTCGCCAGCACTCGCGGGGCCGGGCTCGCCCTTCAGCTATGGTCCCATGTCAGCTGGCGCCGATGCTGCCTCGCGACCGTCTTTCCCCCACCAGGGCAGCTTCGGCGCCGCAGCAGCTCAGATGCCGTTCGGCTCATATATGGCCCAATCACACAGCCGCAGGGCAAGCGGATATGCAACCAACCCGCACTCGGCCGCCCCCAGCGCGGGCCCATCGCGCTCCTCATCGCCCTCTCGAGCTGCGCATGCTCCTTTTGATGCGACGTCAGACCTCGCTTCGCACCCAGCACGCTCCTTCTCCGGCGCTAGCCAGGCGGGTCCAGACTACGGCACTTCCTTCGGCAGCCAGCGCACCCACACCAACGGCGTCCCCCACGCCATGCCTGTTCACTCCAACCCTGCTGCCATGACCGGTCCCGGATCATGGACAGGCCAGCAGGGTCTCTCCTTTGCACCGACCCCGCAGAACTCGTTCGTTCCCAACCAATCGGCCATGCTTCCCCCCAACAACTTCCAGCCCGCCTCCCTTTACCAGCATCAGCCTCAGTCGCACCCGCAACATCCGCAGCACCTGCAGCAACATTCTCAGCATGCTCAGCCTTTGTCCTTATCGCACCAGCAGGCCGCCCAGTTCAACAACTATCGAGGCGGTCCAGACGCTCTCCTCAGCCCAGAAGCTGTCGCCTCGGCCGACTTTGCGGGTTTCTTTGCTTCTGCTGGAGGTGCAACAGCCGCCGCCGCTGCAGCAGGCGCAGCCCCTTTGACAGCTCCATCAGCGGCCGCGAGTCGTCGCTCAACCCAAGATGCTCGCTCCAGGCAGAGCACCGCCGGCTTTCCAGACGAGCTCGGTGTCGACGCGCTGCCAGGAAGCCTGAACATGAGCCGACGCGGCTCGGCAGGTGCCGAGGATGCAGCCGACGACGAGTACCTTGATCCCGACGAGATGTCCAAGAAGGATCCGCTCGCCACTCAGGTCTGGAAGATGTACGCCAAGCAACGCTCGCAGCTACCCAACGGCGCCCGCATGGAGAACCTCACCTGGAGGATGATGGCTATGACGCTGCGCAAGAAGAAAGAGCAGGAAGCAGCGGAAGCCAAGCTAGCCCTCGAAGCGCAGTCCAACGCGAGCCGAAGCCACGCATCGAGCGCACGTCACTCGCCTACTCTCTCGTCCAAATCGGCAGGAGGCTCGCGCCGTAGCAGCGGCTCCTTCCCTGGTGATCCAGCCGCGTTCGCCGGCGGATTCACCGCGATTCAGAGTGATGCATCCGATGTCCCGGAGCAGCGTTCGCGTGCTGCATCAGGAACAGGCGCCAACGCTGTGAAGGGAAAGACCCGCTTTGCTGAGGTCATCCAGCAAGAAGAGGAGGAACGTGGTCGCCGAGGACGCAGCCCCCGAACGCCAGAAAGTGCCGCCACGCCCGCCGGCGCCGTAGACATTGTCGACTGGAGGATGAAGAGCAAGAGCCGCTCGCGCTCGCGCTCGGTAAGTGCAATGGATGTCGATTGGCGTGGGGTGAGCCGTTCGCGCTCGCGTGCGCCCATGCGCCTGGATACGATCGATGACGAGGGAAACATGGACGGCGCCGCCCTCTTTAGCCGATCGGCGCCCAACGCCAACGCATTTGACGGCTTCAACTTTGCCGATCTGGCGCAGTTCGACGGCACCGACGCTTTCGGCGCGTTCGACAGCGCGCTCGACACGGACGATTTTTCCGACCTGCTCCGTCCCAACGGTGCCAACGCTTTCCAGATGCCCGGATACGGAGGTGCTTCCGCCGGCGGCAGTGCACGCAGAACCTCGAGCGCCGCACGCAAGGTGCAGATGCAGAATGCCTTCCGCAGCGCGGCCAACACGGACCTCTTCGGGGCCGATCTGGACGCATGGTCGGCCGCGCAAGCCGAATCCTCTCGAGCCGCTGAACTCAGAAAGGCGAGTATGGACATGGCCTCGATCGGCGCTGCCAACAGCTTCGGCGCCCCCTTTTCGACGCTCGACAGCATTCCAGGCATTGGCGACTTTGTCAGCATTGCCGCCAACCAGCACCCGGAGTACGGTTTCTTGCCCCGCTTAGTGCGAAAGACGAGTTTCGACCACAAGGTGCGCGAGAGGAGCATGTCGCGAGGTCCTCGCAGGGATCAGCTTGCGGCCGAGGCTGCCAACAACCGCAAGAGGCCGTTCCGCGACGATCTTTCCCCCGCACGCCCGCCCATGCAGATCCCCATCACCATGGACCAACGTATTGCGGCGGGTCTGTCTCGAAACATCGCCTCGCTGGGCTCGCGCGGTGCGCCGACCTCGTCGCTGTCGCTATCGAGCGTGCCTTCAGGTAGCTTCGACTTTGCTGTGCCGCAACCTGGCTCGCTTCCGCACCAGCAATTGCCGCTCGGAGCCAACCCGGCACTCGGACACCCGACGAACCGTAGTCACGAAACTGCGACCGACTTTGACAGCTTGCTCGAGACACTTGCTTCCCAGGCGGGCACGCCGACCACGAACCTCATGACTGGCGCCAGCGCCTCGCCTCAAACGGCACTAGGCAGCGGGTCGGGTGCTTCGCCCATCACTCTGCCGAACGGCGCAGCAGCAGCTGGCCAGCAGAATCCGGCGGACCTGGAAGCGATCATGAATATGTTCTACAACTCGGACGCCGGTCTTGGCGGACCACAGCCGTCGTTTACGCACATCAACCCGAACCAAGTCTTCGGGGGCCCTATCGACAACATGGCAAGCTCGCTCGGCAACCTCACAGCTTCGGGAGACGAAGCGTCGTCGAATTGGACGTATAGCCCGTCGAGTGGCGCACCGTCAAACGCAGCCACGCCGCCCGGCCTACAGCACCACGCTCAGTATCATCGCTCGCCGCTGTCGGGCAGCGCCAAACGAGAGCTGGCGCTTGCTCCCGAGTCAAGTGCTTCAGCTGCGTCGCGGTCCAACGCGTCGCCAAGCATGCAGGCGATCCAGAAGGCGGCTGCGATGAGCGAGGCTTCGCGCGGCAAGAAGGTCGGTTCTGGACCGATGCCTGGCGGTCCAGGCGATGCTGCTCGCGGTGGTCCGGGTGCCGGACCAGGCCCGAGTGTCAACCTCAAGGACCTGCCGTCGGCGAGCTCGATGGCGACGGCCGACCCTCCTACGGTGTGCTCCAACTGCCATACGACCAAGACGCCGCTGTGGCGACGCGATCCCGAGGGCCAGCCATTGTGCAATGCCTGCGGCCTCTTCCTCAAGCTGCACGGTGTTGTGCGACCGCTCTCGCTCAAGACAGATGTGATCAAGAAGAGGAATCGCGCCAGCGGTGCTCAGCGCGCCGATGCGCGAGGACGCGGTTCGTCGGGTGGCGGAAGCGGCAACGCCAACATCGCTCCGGCAGGCGGCGCCAACGGCACGGCCAAGAACGGCACGGGCAGCGGCAATGCGGGATCTGGACAGGGCTCAGGCAGGAGCAGGACAAACACGAACGTGTCGGTCGCGGGCATCAGGACGGGCAACATCCCGATCGCCCCGGCGCCGACACCGCCTGTCTCGTCGCCAGGCAGCACGGGGCTAGGAAGCTCCGTCAAGGTCGAGAAGCGCCAGAGAAAGTGAAGAGAAACTAGCGGAATGGTTCTCTCGCAATGGATGTGATTAATTCTGTGCTCGGCGGTGTGTGCGTCGTGCTGTGTGCAGCAACCTGAGCAGGCGTGATGGCTCCAGTCCGTTGGGACATGCCGTCGGACAGTGCACGCCCCCCTTTCGCTGCCGCAGGCTTCTTTGCATGGTGGTCTCTGAGGCGCCACTCGGCCATGCGCATCCCCACAGCGCGTGACACACCTACACCGCGCTGCCCAGCCAAAGACACACTTCAAGCCAAGTGCGTAGGTGCGTCGACGGCAGCTACGGTGCGCCAGCAGGATGCGATGCCGAACGAGGTGACGCCGGTGTGATTGATGTGCCTGCTCCGCTGGGATGGTTGGTGTTTCCAGAAACGGTGGAAGTTGAGGCGTTGTTCGATGCCTCCAACCGACCAACGTGGACACCCTCTCTGATCGCACTGGAAAGCACCTCCGCTTCGAGTCCTTTGAAAGCTCATCTGCAATCGTCGAGTGACTTGACATACGCGGTGGCATGGTTTCAGGAGCCCACCGTCCCTATCTACTATCTAGCGAGACCACACGCTTTTCACCTTCTTACATATTGTCTCTCACGACTCAAAAAATGGTCCAAAGTGCGTCGAGCCAATGAGCGGTTGGTATCCCTGAATCGCTGAAACCACGTCGCAACTCGCCTCGTTGCTCAAAACGAGCGCCTGCCTGCTACCACCACCGGAGGGTGGCGTCGCCAGCAATCGTGGCAGTCGCAGCTTAGATGCCTCCAACCGACCAACGTGGACACCTCCTAGCATCATCGAAACAGCGTCGCCTGCCTCTCATTTCAAAGCGTATTCCACCGACACGGTCAGCTGCCTACCACCTCACCGGGGGTGGCGTTGCCAGTAAAGATCGCAGTAGCAGCATCGTCATGGGCCTTGGAACTGGTTTTTTTGGTCGAGCTGCAGCTTTGGCACAGGACGAAGCGGAAAAAATCGTTGAGATTGTTAGGTCACGATCGAGCCGCACGGTTCAGGGTGCACAAGCCTTCCTGGCACACACACGCCTCCTTCCAACGATCAACCTGCTTGACACGCTCCGAAGACCAACTCACTAGCCTTGGAAGGCATTGCTCTGAAAGCGTCGGGCCATTCTCACACCTGCCGTCCGGGCGCTCAACGGCTTCCTCACCTCGCGCAGCATCGAGTCGCATTTGGTGCTCCCGATCGCAGCTCGTTCACGACGAGCGCTCCTGTCTGAGCGGGGGGCAGCTCGGCGTCGATATGGCGGCAGCATCATCGCGGCCGCAGAGCGGGTTTCAGGCAGCACCGACGCCGTCTCCCATCGGCGGGCGCAGCTTCATCGACCATGCCAAGCTGCGCATCCTGCTTGCGCCCGTCGGCGACATTGACGAGGCCGAGTTTGCCAAGTGGTGCGATGCTGTGCGTTCATTCGAGACAATCCGCCTCGCCGACCTTCCCTCGTCGTGCGCCGCTCGACAGAAAGCAGCTCGCCACGCGGCTTCAGGCAGCTCCACTTCCGCATCGACATCGCCGATTCTGCAGACCGGAGAGATCCATCTATCATTCGTGACGAGCTACGATCCGGACCACGCCTTTCTCGCGCCGTTCAACATGCACAGACAGGTGCTCGGCGCACTGGGCCTGGCGACGTACTCGAACAACGCGTTGAATCGTCACGAGCTCGAGGCGAGTCCGTCGGCGCTGAGGGAGCTCCACCCGGGCGCGCTGGTGCATCGTGTATTCGGATTCGACTCGGGAGCCAAACGGCCCGAGACCGTCGACCTCAGCTCGATCAAGGACGACGTCGCAGCAAAGATCAACAGCAGTCAGCGAATAGGCTCTCCACTCAATCCTGCGGCGGCCGATGCGGCCAGACCAGGCTCGGCGGGAGGAGAGGATGCGGCGGGCGGAGTATCCACGCCGAAACTGCCTTCGTCCCCAGACGCCTCGGGCTTTTCAGCGCACAGAGACGGCGGACTGATCATCTTTCCTGCTGTGCGCAGGGATGGCAAGGACGTACGCTTCTACCTCAAAACGTTGCTTGCCGAGCTGGTGGGCAATATTCTTGATGCACTCGATCACATCGTCACAGGGCTTGAAGGGACGCCGCTCGAGACGCCACGAGAGACACTCGACGGCATCGCGTCGAGGACTGCATCGGCTCCCACCTCTTCTGCAAACACCGCATCGTGGCTTGGAAAGACGGGGACAGCAGCGACGGGCGCCTCGCTTGCGGCCGGAATGGGAGCAGCGGCCAGCCGTGCTTCGAGCCTGTTTGGCGCGTTCAGCAGTAGTAGCAGCAGCGCGGCAGGCAGCACAACCGGCGATGTAGGGACAGGCAGTTCAACACCGACATCTTCGCGGCCCTCGAGCGCGATCGGTGGTGGATCGCATCCGTTCGACCTTGCCTCGCCAGGGTCCAAGACTGCCTCGCCCACATCCGAGTCGACGCGGAGCAAGATCCTCGCGGCGAATGCGAACAAGAAGAGCGCCAAGCGCGTCACGAGTGCGGCGGCGACGGGACCGACCGGGTCGGGCCGGTACGCCAAGGTGCGTGCGGACCTGCACCTGCTTTCTGGCAATCTGTGGGACGCACTAGAGGCGTATTCGAGTGCGCTGGTTGCGCTGGGCAAGGAGCGTGCGCTTGCGGGCGGGCAGGATGCCGTGTGGTTCGCGAGCGCGCTCGAGGGCTTCTCGGTCGCGCGTGTGCTGGTGTCGCGCATGGGCGGGGCGGTGCTGGAGAAGGCGCCGTGCTTCGACCTGCCCTGGTCGGCAGCCAATGCCAAGGAAAAGGAAAAGGACAAGGAGAAAGACAAGGACGGCATCCCACGCCCCTACGCCAAGCAGAGCTGGGGCGAGGTGGCCGAGGCGTACACGATTGCGCTCGTCATCTACGCGAAGTGCCTCGCGCCGCCGAGTGTGCTGCTCGAGCCCGTGCGGTCGGTGACGAACGACTCGCCGAGAGACTATACGCATCCGCTCATCCATGCCAGTGCATGCACGCAGTACGCGCGCTTCCTGCTTGCCGTCTGGGCGTCCGGTGGATGGAACGGAGAGTGCTTCGACCAGCTCGTCTATGGCGGTGTACCACCGGCGCTGGCGGAGGAGAAGCCCAGCAATGCCATGTACCTTGCGCTCACCGCGGTCTCGGGCATTGCGAGACACGACATCGCCGCCGCCGCATCGTCCGCGCTCACCCACTCGATCATCGCACTCAAACCGACCGACCAGATCACACTGCTCAGCACGCTCACCGCCATCTTTGGGTGCATCGGATTCTCGCGCCGCGAGGCACACCTGCTCCGGCAGCTCCAGTCGACCATTGTGGCGCTGCTCGTCAAGGCCAAGCGCGTCAATGCGCAGCCGCCAGCAACGGCGTCTCTGCCGCTGCAGCAGCACGCGCACTTTGACAAGGACACCAGCGAGTTGTTGGGCAACATGGTGGCGCAGACGACGTTCGACTCGCTTGGGCGCGGGCCCGAGGCAGTGCTGGTGCTTGCGGTACAGGTGTGCGAGACGTATGGCATCCATGTGGAGCTCGATCCGTTGCGCGGGGTGCCGCCGTTCCACATCCTGTCGCGCGCGTCCGAAGGACTGCGCAGCGCCTACGCCTCGCCTGCGCTCGCCGGATCGGAATCGTGGAAAGCCGATGGCAATTCGCGGCCGTCTGTGCAGGCGGCACTGTTGACGCCCGAAGAGCTCGCGCAGGAAGCGCCGTACGGGTGGAAGGAGCAGCAGATCGCACTGCTTAAGGAGGCCATCGCCACCGCCGAGCTGCTGACCGACTACGTGGGCATGGCGTTCTTCGGCGCCATCCTGCTGCGTGATTTCCACGCGCTGCTGGATGCCGACGAGCAGCGCGATCTCATCGTCGGCATGCAGCGTGCTGTCCAGGCCGCACGCTGGGCCGGCGCCCAGGACCTTAGCCTCAAGTACTGGGGTCCCGTTGAGCCGCTCTGCAGCCTTGAGCTTCTCCCGCTCGCGGCTGACAGGCTTCCGCACGAGCGCGAAGCGAAACACATCTGGTCCGACCCAGCGCCCAAGGCAGAGGAGGGCGTGGCGGGGCTGAACAATCCGATGTTCATGAATCTCGCGGCGGCACGGACGTCGGCCAAGGCCAGGGCGACTGCGGTGCAGGACGAGCCGATTCATGTGATGGCGACGTTGCAAAACGAGTTTGCGACCGAGCTGCACATTGACAGCGTCAAGCTGGTTGCGGACGGCGCTGGGTTTGTGGCGGAAGAGAGCGAGAGGATCTCGATCCCGCCGCTGTCGTTCCACACGGTGCGGCTGACGGGCACGGCCAAGGAGGTGGGCACGGTGGCGGTGCGTGGCGTCACGCTGACGCTCGCTGGGGGATGCACCGAGGAACACACGTTCCTGCTGCCGGTGTACGACGAGGACAACGTGCGCGAGCGGCGCAAACGTGCAGCCGAGGCGGAGGACCGCAAGACGCGCCTCAAGGAATGCGGTCTCGACGCGCGCTCGGCCGTGATCAAGCAGAAGGCCGCGGCGGCTGCTGGCGATCCGAACCGCAAAGCCTCGGCGAACAAGTGGATCGAGATCACCGTGGTGGGTGCACAGCCGTTGGTCGCGGCGTACTGCGGCGCACTGAGCCCGCTCGGTGGCCTCGACATGTTCGAGGGCGAGTCGCGGCTGATACAGCTCGAGCTTGAGAACGTGCACGCGTCGCTGGCGGTCAACTATGTGCGTGTGGCGTTTCGCGACGATGCCAGCGAGGCGGCGCAGCAGGCGCTGGCGGACGGCGAGCTGCTGCCGGCCGACGTGCATGAGGTGGAGTGGGACCTCGTCCACCAGCCCGCGCTCTCGCGCGATTCCTCTGACACGCGTGGCGACGCCGTGCACATCGAGGCTGGCGCGTCCACGACGCTGCCCGTGCGCGTGACGGCCAAAGCAGGCTGCACGTACGCGGTGATCTCGCTCGAGTACGCGCACCTGGACCGCAGCAAGGGTGCGACGACCAAGGTGCATGTGCGCATGCTCGAGGTGGCGTTCCGACTGACCGTGCATCCGGTGGTGGTGTGTCGGGACCTGACGATTGTCCCGCTGCGCAGTGGTGAGGCAGATCGACTAACACGCGAGTGTCTCGCCTCAGCCGATGCCGTTCCTCCGCATCTGCGGACGTTTGACGTCGATGCTGAGACGCCAGTACCAAGCACGCCGGTGCGACTCGAGGGCAGCGAGGCAGAGACGGACGAGGAGTACTGCCTGGTGAGCATCGAGGTGAGCAACGTGTTTCGCGAAGACGTGCTGGTGCGCTTTGCGCTCAACACGGGCGGACTGATCCCACTCCAACTCTACCGCTTGTTGCGTGCGGGCACAACGACGCGCATCGTGCTTCCGCATCCACGCATCGAGCTCGACGCCACCGGTCAGCCCGCAACTGGGCCAGCGGGAAGTGGTGGATTGCCGGCGATACCCTCGGTCTGGGCAGGTGCGGGGACACGACAATTCATCGTGTCAAAGCTGCAGCTGAGTGCTGTCGAAGAAGCCGAGATGCGCGCGACGTTTTGGTACCGCGCTGCGCTGCTACAGCGGCTTGGGGGCGTGTGGAAGACGATGCGCACGGCAGAAGCGCTTGCGGAGCGCGGTGGCAAGGTTCCTCTTCGCGGCATGGTGACTGGTGGGCTGGAGATGGACGCGGCGGATAGGGAGGCGCTTCAGAAGCCTGTGGTGGGCATCACGCTCGCGTTCGGGCCGAAACCGGTGCGGGCCGAGGCGTTTGTAACGGTGCGCGCGACCATCACGAACCGAGTCGCACGCACGATCCAGCCCATCATCCGACTTGTGCCCACGTCGCCCAACGATGCGACGCACACCGATGTCCAGCTGCTCGCAAGCATGGTGCTGGCCGACGGAACATGGACCGCCCCACGAGGGGACCCGATCCAGCCAGGCGAGCAAGTCGACGTCGAGTGGAACGTGGCATTCTTGTCGCCAGGCACGTTTGCATTTGTGGTGAGCGTGCAGGAAGCCGAGCCACAGCAAGACCCCCGACTCGCACTCGTCTCACCCGCTCACACGCTCATCGTCCTGCCCTGACACACACTGCGCGCAAAAGTTTGGTCCCAAAGGCACAATCGTGCAGAGTGGTGTGTGTGAATTACTGCTGTCTATACGAGCCGAACAGGAGCGTGAATGATCTCCTCCACTGGCTCTACCTTCTCCTCTATGCTGTCCTTGCTGGTGCTAAAGTACTCCTTTGCAGACGACCACCAAGCGCGCACATTTTTCGGCGTTGGCACCCATCCGTGACCCAACAAAGCCAACCCAGCCTCGAACGCGATGAGTCCGATGATGATGAGCTCCATCCTGTGCGTGGTTTTCTCGGTGAGCAGCGCCCTCACGACGGCGAGCAAGTTCTCGCAGTGGTCGAGCTTTTCATTGAGCGTCTCGAAGCGCTGTCCGATGTCGAGGTTGTGGCAGATGGAGCGGTAGTGATCCTCCATCTTTCCGTTCTCCCAGTACACTTCGGGTTCGTCGTAAAAGTTGTCTCGGTCGAGATTGGCGGTTTGGCGCAGACGCAGCAGTGTGCCTGTGTGTTGGATGGTAGACGCGCGCGAGAGAGGCACACTTCCCGCCTGCTCGAGCTGCGCAGGGATGGTCGAGACGGTCGAGAGAAAGTTGGACAGCGCCGATTCCTGCACCGACAGCCTAGCGGAGCGTGCCAGGCCCTGCGAGAACGCCAGCCGCGCGAGCGTGGGCGTCCACTCGGTTCCAAACGACGTATACGGCGAGGTCGAAGCGGTCGGCGACGACACCGGCGCTTCCGCGGGTTCGGCAAAGTCAAGCGCCTCAGCAGTGTCCGTAGGGTCAGCTTCGGCATCGAACGTCTTGGGCGGCTGACCGATGACGATGATATCGCCCTGGACGCGCGTGGGCTGCGACGAGGCGTAGAGATAGTCCATGGCCTCGTCGCCGATCTGCGAATACCTGCCGAGCTCCACCTGGTACTGCAGATCGCGGCCCTGGATGACGCTGCGCAGGAAGCGCTGGCTCTGCTCCTCGTCCAGCCCCCACGTGACAAACGATCCGGAGCGGAAGATGAACACCTCGCCCCTGCCCAATGCTGCCGAAGTGGACGTTGACGCCGCTGGTGCTGCCGAGCTTGCTGGAGACGCCGATGCGACCGGCCACTGCGGGATGTGGATCACCTCGTTGTCCTCAAAGATCTGGTAGTTGGGAGGCAGCCTGCCGGAACGAATGAGCTCGGCAAACGAGTACGAGTAGGCGGTTGCCCACGCGTACACCTGGCCCGTGGTGGGCTCGGCGATGGTCTGACGCAGCGCCTTGGAGGCTTGCGCCTTGGCGCGTGCGGACGAGGTCTTTGTGGGCGCGACGTTGTTCTTGCGCGACATGGCCTGGACGAGCTGCGGCGGAAGGTTGAGGGTGATGGATCCGCCGCCGGTGGTGCCCTTGTTGGGCGGGCTGTACGAGATCTGCACGGGCTTGGACGTGGTTGCCGCCGGTGATGAACTCGGGGCGAGCGAGGCACGACTGGCAGAGGTGGCTGCCGTCGGCGATGCATTCACATCCTTGCTTCCCTTGGCCGAGTCGTCGTTGCGCAGCCGTGGTGTCGAGGACGAAACGAGTCGTGCTCGCGAGGCGCCTGCAGCGAGAGCGCCTTGACGAAGGCTCGACTGCGACACCGCCCGGACGGCTGATGAAGCTGAGCGCAGCATGCTGGCGACGATGAAGCTTGACGGTAGGGCTATGAAGAGTTGCCGTTCGGGGGCTTAGGGTGGTGGTCGGTCGGAAGAGAGGTGATTGAACGACTGACTCCACTTCATCGCGGCTTGTCCCGGAAGGGCTAAGCTGTCCGGCGAGACGCACGCTCTGCAGCTAACGAGTGAGAGAGCGAGCGTTACGCGCCCAAAAAAGAATGCTGAGCCGGAAGAGCCGGAAAGTGGAGAAAAGAGAGCCTTTTTTTTTGACTCACGTTGCAGATCGCCGAGGCACAAACCCGATCCAGACGACGCATCGGAGATCGGCTTCAGCGGTCGCCCAAATTTCGGAAAGCACAGCCCGAGAGTCGCCCACGCAGCGAAGCGCGTTTTTGGCAGATCGGCTGTGCATGCAGGCCGGCAGGGCGGCGGCTGTGGTTGGCCGCGAAGAAAGCGTTGGCCAGAGCCTGCGTTTTTCGACGGAGGAGCGTGTGTGCGAGGGAGAGAGGTGTTGATGTGGAGCAGCCTCGGCTTTCAACTTCACCACCTCTCCTCCATCTCGTCTGGTCCTATCCTTCCCGTCTTGTATACGGCTCATTCTCCTCGGACTCGAACATGACATCCTGATAGGCGCCAGCAACTCCTCCTTCGGATACACGTTCCACACCTTCTCCGATACACAACGGCATCTCGTCCGCATCACCACACCAGCCGCTGGGCGGCCGCAGCATCGACTTCGCCAGCATGGCAGCACCCGGCACCCCGATGGGCGCATCCGCCACGCAAGCTACGACCTCCTCCGGCACCACAGACGCACCGTCAGATCCGCTCTTCTCCCCGCCAACCGCTTCGAGCTCGTCCAGCCGCCAGCAGCAGCATGCCGCATCCAAGCTCGACGCGCCCGCACGCCCACCCAGTGGCCTTGCGAGTCGCGCCCACACGCCCGGACAGGACCAGATGCCGCTCACCATCCATACCGCCGCACAGCGTGGCGATCTTCCGGCCATCATGCGCCTCGTCGACTCGGGCCGTGCAACCGTGCATGACCGCGACGACGACAACATCACTCCGCTCCACTGGGCGGCCATCAACGCACAGCTCGCCACCTGCCGCTACCTCCTCGACCATGGCGCCGAGGTCGATGCGCTCGGAGGCGATCTCGTCGCAAGCCCGCTCCAGTGGGCCGCGCGCAACGGCCACGTCTATGTGCTAGAGTTGCTGTGCTCGCGAGGCGCCGACCCAACCATCACGGACTCGCAGGGCTTCAACTCGCTCCACCTCACCGTCCACTCGAGCGCCGTCATGCCGCTCGTCCTCATGCTCCAGCAGTCTTCGCTCAGCTCACCCGAGGGGCTCGATGCCACCGACTCGCAGGGCCACACTGCGCTCATGTGGGCCGCCTACCAGGGCGACGCCATCTCGGTCGACATCCTACTTAAGCACGGCTCCGACGTCCTCAAGCGCGACAGCGCCGGCTTGACCGCCATGCACTGGGCCGTCGTCAAGGGTAATCGCCTCTGCATCCGCCTTCTGGCCGACGCCAAGTCGGATCTGCTTGCAAAGGAGGACTCGGGCAAGACGCCACGCGACATGGCGGTCGAGCTCAAGTCCATCGGCGCCTATCGCAAAGCGCTCGCCGACATCGGATTCGAGGAAGACGGCAGGCGCAAGCAGCGCACATTCGGCGCAAGCACCGACCGTACCGCGCGTCTCGCCGTCATGGCCGTACCCTTCATTGCGCTCGGCTTGATCTTTGCTACGTTTGCAGCGCTGCCCTGGTATACGGCGGCGCCGTTTGCAGCTGCCGAATTCTTTGGCATGCACCACGTGGTGACGCGCGTCATCCTCGATCCGCAGGAACACGACTTTCTGCAGCGCAGCAACTACTTTCTCGCCATCGTGTCCGGGTCGATCGCGTGGGTGGGCTGGGAGTGGGTGCGGAAGCTGGCATCGAATACGCCGGGGTATGCGTCGACGAATCTGCTGTTTGCGCTGTCGCTGCTCGTGTGTGCGTGGAACCTGTTTCGGGCCGCGACGATTTCGCCGGGGTATGCGCCGCTGGCGCCCTCGGCGCTGCACCGCCGCGAGACGGTGACGCAGCTCGCGCAGCAGGGCAGGCTGAATGGGCAGACGTTCTGCGTGGCGTGTATGGCGCGCAAGCCGATGCGCTCCAAGCACTGTAAGCTGTGCGGACGCTGTGTAGCGCGCCACGATCACCACTGTCCCTGGGTAGCCAACTGCATTGGTATCGAGAACCACCGTCAGTTCCTGCTGTTTGTCGGTGCACTCGTGCTCGGCATCCTCCAGTTTATCTACCTCACTGCGGTGTACTATGCGATCAATGCGCCGCCGTACGATCCGCTACCCGATGCGAGCATCGAGACGTGTCATTTGCCGTTTGCTGCCCTGTGCACTGCGACGACGTACGATCCGTTCCTGCTGGGAGTGGCGGTATGGGCAGCATTGCAGCTCAGCTGGACGGTGATTCTGTTGGGCGCACAGTCGTGGCAGGTGATGCGCCAGATGACCACGCTCGAAGTATCCAACCTTGGCCGCTTTGGCTTCATGGGCGGAAAGGGCGGGCAAAGCTACGCGGGGCAGACCAACTTTATCGCCATGCATTCGCGCTCCCAACCTGGCACCAGCAACGCTGCCGCCACTGCGCTGCAAGGCATCCAAGCGCAGCAAAAACCAACCGAAGCAGATGAAGAGCTTCCACAAGCCAGCGCGGCGGGGCATAGTCACAGTCACGGAAAGCTTGGGGTGGTGCGTCGCGTTGCAGCCGGAGCGGGTGGATGGTTGTTGTCGGTCGTAGGGTTGGACCTGTACACGCGCGGAAAGGCAGGCGAGGGTCTCAAACGTGCCAATGCCGCACTCAACCCCTTCGACCACGGCATGCTGGCCAACTGCAAGGACTTTTGGTCCAAAGGCGCCGATCTAGCCATCGACTATCCCACGCTCTACGACCTTCCCGCCGAAATCAGCCCCGGCCACTGCGATACGCTACCGTTTATCACCGACTCGCTCAGCGCTGGTTCCGCCCGTTGGCGTTCTTCGGCCTATGCACCGCTGCGCACATCCATCGACGAGGCAGACGACGAAGATAGACAGGGTGCTTGGAGTATGTGGTCCTCAATCCGCTCTCAACGTCCACTTCTCCCAACCACCCATACCAACGAGTAGACCACACTTGCATAGCCCCGCGCCCACAATTCTAGCGCATGCTTACGCCGAACTTTGACTTAATAGACCACATGCATGTACGCGCGCGCATGGAGGTATGACTGTGTATTGTCCGGCTGCACTTTACCCATGTAGCGACGAGGGGTTGGGCATAGGACGGTCCGCCTGGTACGTGGACGACGCACCAAGGTCGTCTGGCAACATGGCGTATGGGTCCGCATCTTCATCGGCACCCAGCGCGCCATTCAACGGCCCATGCGCGTCTGCCTCCGCCTCTGCATCTGCATCCTCGTCTTCCTCAATGAGTCGCTTCGAATCCGGTGCCGCCAGTGTCTTTGCATCGGCAGCTGCGGCTTGACTCGGCGCAGCGGTGTTGAGCACCGGTGCGCGCGCGACGGGTTTGGAATACAGATGCGCCGACGCATAGCGCCTCGCCGACTCGTCGAGCGCAGGCGAGTCGGGTACGTAGCGCGCCTTGGCGTTACGAATGAACGTCTGCGGCTGGCGATGGAAGATGCTGGCGAGACTCGCGCCGTGCAGCAGCAGCTGGTCGAGCAGCTGCCTATCCATCCTATCCGTCTCGGTCGAAATGGGCGGCTTGCCACCCAACACCACCTGCCTCGCAGCCTCGGGATCCGTCGAGAGCAAGCGCCAGTACATGAAGCCGCGATCGCGCAGGTCCGGATTCTCCACCTCCTCGGTCGCCCACTTGAGCACCTTGGGCACCAACTCGCCGCCCGCACTCGGCCGCTTAAGGAAGAGCTTGACCGTCGCAGTAAGCAGCGCCAACTGCACCTCGACAGGCTCTTCGAGGAAGGTGTACAAAAAGTCCTCGAGCAGCTCGTCGCTGTTCTCGATGCGATCCGCATACTGACCGATGATCCAGATCATGGCCGCCTTGGCCTCGCTCTCGTCGAGGTTGTCCAGGTTCTCGCACAGCGTCGAGATGACGCTCTCGTAGCGGTTGGGATACTTGCGGAAGATGTCCTTGATCACCACGATCGCCTCCTGCACCACGTAGTTGACCTTGGTCTGGATGAGCGCCAGCAGCGCATGGATGCACCGGTCGGCGGACGACTCGATCTTGATGGCCAGCCGCCCGATGCTGCGTACGGCCTTGCGCGCAAAGTCGACGTCCACCTCGGACGCATATTCGCGCAGCTCGGCGAGCACCTGCTCGACGTTGCGCTCGTTGGCCAGGCGATAGATGATCTCGAGCTTGGCCATCTTGACGTAGATGGGATCGTTGTACTTGCAGAAGAACACCTTGACCTCGTTCTGCAGCACGAGCGGGCGGCGCTGGATGACGAGTAGGATGTTGCGGAGTGCGACGTACTGCACCTCGGGGCCGGAGGAGAGCAGCGTGACGAGCGGTGGGGAGAGCTTGCGGCAGAGAGATTCCTTGAATTCGGCACTGGCGATATAGTTCATGAGGTAGAGGATGACCTTGGTGGCTGTGAGCACGACGGCGGAATTGGCGTGTTGGAGACGCACCGCGATGCGCTCTGCAAGGATCTCTGCATCGGCGAAGTCGGCGGGCACGAAGAACATGAGCGCCTCAAGGATGTAGGTCTGGCCCCACTCGGAGCATTCGGCAAGGGCGGCGACGAGTTTGGAGGCGATGGTGAGGTTGAGCTTGAGCTGGATGTTGTCGGAGCGCTCGGAAATTTCGACGAGGGCGGCGACGGCATTGGCGACGACAGTGGGGTTGGCATCGGCGAGGAGGTCGCGGAGCATGCCGATGAACGAGTGCTTTTCGATGAGGCGCTTGTCGTGCATGTAGAGCTTGGCGACGCAGATGGCGGCGGTCTTACGAACGTACGGATCCGCATCCTTGAGCGAGTGGCGCAAGGGGTCGATGAGTGCGGCGAGAACGGTGGGGACGTGGATGTAGGACATGGTGCGGATGGCGAGCGCGCGGATGAGCGGGTTGCGGTCGTTGCAGTCCGAGAGGAAGCCTGGGATGGCGTTGGGCACCTGGTCGGGCTTGGAGCGGGCGTAGTTGATGAGGTAGAGGTAGACCATCTTTTTGATCTCGAGCACCTGGATGTTGATGCACTGGACGACGTCGGGGAAGAGCGCCGACATGTCGTTGCCCATGGTGGCATTTGCGATGATCTTTTTCAGCACGGTCTTTTTGCGCACCCAGCCCTTGTCCTTCTTGTCGGCATTGAGTTCGATGCGAAGCTCGTCGACCTTGCTTCTCTGGAAGAACTTGGCATCCTTGCCTGAGTCTGCCATGGTGGGCAGTGTGGAGTGGTCGAGGCTGGAGTGCGGTGGGAGCGTTCGATGACGGGTTGGGCCGAGCGGTGGAGGAGGATGCGCCGAGCGTTGCGGCTGTTGCAATAGTCGAAGAGACCGTGATTGTAGCCAGTGAGCAGCTAGAGGGCTTTTACAAAGGGAGGATGGGGTGTTGGTTTTGTGACGGATCGACGAGAAGAAAGGAAGGCAGCAGCTGGGCGCACCCCCACGGCGTGTGCAACTGCAGCGACTCACTCAGACAGGGCGCGAGTGCTGCGAGGCGTGCAGAAAGTGACTGGCCTGGCTGTGCCAAATTCGAGTGGAGGACGTGCCTAGCGGAAGGGTGCGTGGCTGGCTCTGCCCTTTGTCTCGTGGCCAGTGCGGAGCGGCGAGCTGCTCCGGGGATCGATATTCTCCGTTCCATCATGTTAGTTACATCAAGCTCACAGTGTGAAAGCCGGAAAAATGACGCGGGGCGGAAAGTTGCTTGCCTCCTTCATCCGAATCCCAGCCTCGGTCAGGCTGCACGCATGCATGACCCCGGTGTGCATGAATGCTGCTGGTCGTCGTTGACCCTGTCCCGCTCGCCTTGACAGCCACTCCCGTTTCGCGGCTTTCCTCAAGGCCGCCCGTGCCAACGAAGACGCTTGGCAATCAAGCTCACGGGACACCGACGCGACTTGGCGACCGTCGTGTCGCTGAGGAATGTGAGCTGCATCCAAGCGCCAAGTGGGGAAAAGGTGCCTCCCCTTTTTTATGAGGAGACGCGTCGACTCAAATTGCAGTGGCGCGAGAGCCAGCCGAGACCAACACGGCGTTGGAGCTGGCATTTCAGCCTCCGCCCGTCGTTGCCATCTACTGTATGCTCCCGGCCAAAGTATCAGGGCACGGCAGCGGGCAGCGGGCAACGGGCAGCAGGCAGTTGCCATTTCGGGCCGACTGCGCGACTCCGACGTTTCCTGAAAGAACGTTTCGACATCAGCTCGCACTGTTGTCGCCACCTCGACCCGCCTGCATTGCAGCAACGCCGGGACCGTCGGCGATGAGCCGTGTCCAGCTCCATGCTTTTATTTCAATCCTGTCCTCGCCGTTGTGAGAGCACGAGTGTCGGGCAGCTGAGCTTAGAGGAGGCGAGCTGTTTTGGAGCCAGATGATCGAGAGCTCGCCCGGAGAGGCAAGCGAACGAGCACGGTTGGGCACGCGCGGCGGAGTTGGTCAAAACAGCACGTCAGCGGAGATCGTCGTCATGCAGATCGGCCTAGCATTCAGCTGTCGCCATTTCGCGCTGGACAGCCAAAGAGGGCAGGCCAATGCGACGCCCCGCATGCCCGTCTAAGCGAACCGTCGGCCCACTTGTTGACATGCTCGCCCCTGCCAGCCACCACTTCCCTGCCCTCCTCTGCCCTCCTGCCCTCTACCCCTTTAGCCGACCCCCTTGCTGTGCTCAGGGTCGAGCTCGCCTTGGCTCTGGTCCCTCTTGCCAGCCAAGCATCCACACATGGCACAAACAGCCCTACCCCTACGCTTCCAGGCGTGTTGCATATATACTCTGCCTCCTCCCTCGCTAGTGTACGCATACACACCCCTCTACGCACCATCTCGACCCTTTCCCTACATCAGTCGCAACACTTGATCACTGCTCGCAATGAAGTTCCTCTCGCTTCTTGGTGCTGTTCTGCTCTCGGCCGCTGTGGTCTCTGCCGACTCGTCCGTCGCCACCGGCGCCGACAAGGGCAAGCTTCCGCAGCTGCTTGAGCTCATCAACAAGCTCGAGCACGCCGATCCTGCATCCCCCACCTTTGCCGCCGAGTTTGCCGACGAGCTGCCGCGTCTCGCCAAGCTCCACCGCGAGGTCGCCGCGCAGTCGAGCGACCGCCAGGTGCGCCGTCTCTACGGCGACGATGACGCTGCTCACAAGCTGCTCCAGTTCGTCCAGCTCCAGCCCGCCAAGCGCGACACCACCAAGAAGTCCAAGGGCGCCAAATCCGACCACGCCGCACACCCCGCCAAGAAGGGCGAGGCTGTGAACAAGGGCAAGAACGGCGCAAAGACTTCGGCCGAGCACAAGTCGGAGCACGCCGCTCACCCCGGCAACAAAGGCGAGGCGGTCAACAAGGGCAAGAACGGAGCGAAGAAGTCGAGCGAGCACAAGTCGGAGCACGCTGCACACCCCGGCAACAAGGGCGAGGCGGTCAACAAGGGCAAGAACGGCCAGAAGGTTTCCGGCGAGCACAAGCCCCAGCACGCCGCACACCCGCACCAGCAGCAAACGACCAAGCGCGAGGTAGAGGAGACCACCGAGCCCGACACCAAGAAGACCGAGACCAAGCACTCCGCGTCGAAGAAGACCGAGGGCAAGAAGACCGCCACCAAGAAGTCTGAGAGCAAGAAGACGGAAGACAAGAAGAAGGAGGCCAAGAAGGAGGACAAGAAGGCGGAGGGCAAGAAGTCGGCAACTGAGCACGCCAAGCACTCTGCGCACGCCGAGCACGCCGCACACGCCAGCTCGCACAAGTCGAACAAGAAGCCCGCCCACAAGCATGCCGCCAAATCGCCTGCCACCCCTCCCACCTCGTCCTAGATTCGTTCTCTCCCAAGATCCCCGCTCGTCCCAATGCGGACTTGAGCCCCACTTTCTCGTTCCCCCGAACATTGTCTCAACCGCATTGCTGTTTGAAGCCGATTGCCATGCCCAACAGTCCACGCATGGTGATGCTCTGTGAAGCGTGGGATGAAGAGTTGATTGAAACAGTAAAAGGAAGAAGGCTCGCTGAAATTGCTGGATGACATACAGTTCCTAGAAGCGTCCAAAGGGGGGCTCAGTGAAAACGAAAGACGAGGGAGTGAGGGAGAAAGAGAGGCTACGATGAGCTTGTTGATGACGAAGCGCCCAGATTTACTTCGGAGGAGGCAAGATTCTAGGCAGCGTTGTTGAGGGTCTGGTAGGTGAGCTTCCCATTCTGGTAGAAGAAGTCGCAGACGTCCCTATGCGGAATTGCACCGTTCCTGATGCCGTTGGGAGCAGAGAGGTACTGGGTGTTGAACTTTCCGCTCTCGAGCAGGGGCTCGTAGAAGGCCTGCCACTTGTTGTAGTTCTGTACCTTCTGCGTATACGTATAGCCCCTCCCCCTCGCACGCAGATACTCCTGCTTAGGGTTGGGCGAAGCATGCCTAACGAATGCACTGAAGGCGTCCGCATTGTACGCGACAAAGTCGAGATACTGCTGGCTGACCTGGATGCCCTCGTAGTTCAAGCTGCCCCAAACGCTCTTGATGTCGTCACTGTGGCATACCTCCAGCCCCGTGCCCTCGGGTGCACACTTGTCGGGGTGGCCAACAGTGTCCGGGTAGCCCGACTGGGTCTCGTACAGGTAGACCTTGGGGAATTGGCCCTTCTGCTGTGCCAGATCCATGATGCGCTGAGTAGGGCACGTAAAGAAGTTGTACGTAAATGCCTTGGCCACCTGCTCGCGCACCGAGTCGCCGATCCTCTCGTCGAGCTTAAAGTAGCCCGACGCGTCGAGCTTGGCCACAAAGTCGGGCGAGTAGAGTGCAGAAAAGGCCTTGTCGAGCGCAGGCTGCATGTTGGGAAGGGTCTGGTTGAGCAGCTGATACACAAACAACGAGCCCTCGCCCGAAGTGGTTCCCAGCAGCACAGGCACGTTGTTGGGGATCGTGCCGTTGCCGGCAAGGTAGAAGAATTGGCCATCCAGGATACCGTCCGGGGTCGGAAGGAACGGCTCGATCGATGCGCCAAACAGGCTCGAACCACCCACCTTGGACAGCGCCACGGTGATGGCGTTGGTGGCATTGGTGAATGCAGCACCCTGAACGAACTGCGCAGGGTCGCTCACCTTCTGCAGACACTCGACCATGGCTTGGCCGCTGACGGGGCAGTTGAGGCTGGCTGCCACCGCAGGAGTAATGTACTTGGACTGAGCCGCGCGGTTGACCCAAGGCACCCACGGGTTAGACAGCATGAAAGCACCGTGGAACAGGCCCTTGGCCTCGGAACTGGCAATGAGCGCCGAAATACTCTGCGCACCCGCCGACTCTCCACCGATGGTGATGCGGTTCGGGTCACCACCGAATGCAGCAATGTGGTCACGCACCCACTTGAGCGCGAGGATCTGGTCGCTGATCCCTGCATTGCCGGGCAGGTCTTTGCCCGAGGCGAGGAAGCCGAGTGCACCCAGACGGTAGTTGAGCGTGACGACAACAATGTCGGAACGCGAGGCGAGGTTACCGCCATCGTACGAGTGAAGCGAGTTGCGGCCGCTCACGAAAGCGCCGCCGTAGATCGAGACGAGCACGGGCTTGAGGCTCTTGCGGTCGTACGAGCCGAGCGTGGGCGTGTAAATGTTGAGGTTCAGACAGTCCTCGCCGACAGGCATGGGACCGAGCGGAGTGGTGGACTGAACGCAAGCATTGCGGTAATTGGTGGCGTCAAGCACCTTGTTGCCCGTGTAAGGCGTTGCGTGCATGAAGCGCTTGGATCCGACGGGGGCGTCACCGAAGGGGATGCCGAGGAAGCGGAAGGACCGTCGGTCGCGGTAGCCGGTGACGGTGTAGTCGCCCGACTGGACCGTGATGAGCTTGTCGGTGGGGCTGCCGTTGGCGTAGGGGTTGGCGCGCGGCACGGTAGCGGGCTCGGCAGAGTGGGTGCAAAGCACGCCGAGCTTCTCGCCCTGTCCGTAGGGTCGGACGGAGCCTCGACTAGCCTTGTAGGCGGCGACATTGGCGCCGTTGCTGGTCCAGAAGGTATCGTACCAGCCGATGGTGCCGGCGTAGCGCAGGTAGTTGAACTGGTCGATGAGGTCGGAGCCGATGCCGCCCTGGAGCGAGGTGTCGAGAGGGAAGAGCTTCTCGCCGATCTGCTCGCAGACCTGGGCAGCGCTGTCGGCGCCCACCGAGTTGGGCAGCAGGAGGGCGCCGGTGGTGGCGTTGGTGCTCAGGTCGTTCTGGTAGAGGATGTGGACAGGGCCGAGTTGAGCCTGGTTGGGGGCGGCTCCGTCGCTGGGAGCATTGTTTCGCTCAGAGAAGAAGGGAATCGCACCGACGACCTGGCTACCGATGGCCAGAGCGCCGATGACGCCTCCGATGGAGGAGAAGGTCTTCATGCTGATCGTCGTCGGCAGACGTAGCGTGTCGATGAGGTCGAGTTAGCTGCGAGCTCGAGACGATGGCAGTCCGAAAGCAGGGAGCGAGGATAACGTCGGACGTCTAGAGGGTGCTACGAGAATCAGCCAGGCAGGATGGACTGGCACGCCAGGGAGGGAAAGGGAGGAGAAGAGAACGTCCAGGCGGGGAGTAATCTGGGCGAGGGTGGCGGTGGAGAGGCGCGGGATGAGACTCTGGCGCCAAGCAACGGGGAGGATGGGGAGCAAAAGGGGAGGATGACGACGAAAGAGGCTGGCTTGGATCTAGACGAGGTGGGGGCGCTTTTATTCATACAGGCGTGACGGGGACGGATCCGGTGGCGTCTGCGACGGGAGGTAATGATTGCCTGTGCCGCTGTGAAGGGCCGCACGGAGTATGAGGGACGTCAGGTGAGTGGACAGAAATGCATTGCCATCCCAGTCTCGGCTAAGAAAGCGAGGTGGGAGCGGTGCGGACGAGGCCGTGCGGGGGGGATTGGCGGGGAGCGCGGAACTGGACGGCGGAGGATCCAAACGAAGGGTGGGCAGCTGCTCGATTTGGGCGCGGCGGCGGTTGTGCCGCCTCGAACAGGGTCCACTGCCAACAGGGGCTGACAGGGCAAATTTGCAGCAAATTGCAATTTCGTCGACGGGGAGCCAAGCCCACTGCAGTGCAGTGCTGCAGCTGCTGCAGCTGCCGGTGCCTCCACGCCTCCTTTCCACGACGCACTGACCCACCGAGCTGCACGGGGAGCGGACTCTGCCACCGCAACTCAGCGACCATAGTCATGCTCTTGATGCGCAGGACGATCGCAGCTCAGATGCAGGAGATGCCGAGTGGGATTGAGGTGTCATTCCTGCACATTACAACACATCACAAAGACCATATGAAGCCAGTGTGGATCGCCATGAGGCGTGGCTCTACATTAAATACTCTCTTTCTCTCTTCCGCGGACCTTTCTTCGCTCCCCCGGGCAGTGCAAGGGGACAGCAGGCAAGGACAGCGGATACAGGGCAACATGCGAGTGCATTGACCACATGTCCAAGACTCACCGAGCCTTGTCGTGGGAAAAACAGGAACCTTTTTTTTGCAGCTGCACGGCGTTCGGATGGCAGCCGAGCTGCTTCGTTTGCTGCTTTCCCCCACACTCGGTCAAATCTCGCCCAGGCACGCTTCACCGGCCATCCATCCATCCACTCGCGAGCAACCGAGCCGGGCAGTACAGCGATGTAGGTCGACACAAACCGGTAGCCGGTACGAACCGGTGTGTGACCTTCCGGTGCACCTTCCCCCCGCGCCGGCGAAATCGTGCCGTGATTGTGCATCGTTGTCGCCATCCACCTGGTCGGGGTTAAGGGGGACCTGCAGATCGACCGGCGGATGCATCGACCATGTGGGACCGTGTTCGGAGCCTTACCCCACACAGAATCCACTCCCGGCATCCATTGGATGGGGAAACGATGACACGCCCCTGTGACACCCGCAACTCTCTCTCTCTACCCTCCACGATGAGCTCGCAGTGCAGTCGTATGTCAGAGGTGCATACGGAGCAGCCTCGACCGCGCGCGTCTCGATTCCCCGCACTTTTCTTTTTCTCTCCGCCTTCACCGCAACGCGTTCGGAATTCCGCCACGCTCCACTGCAACCGAGTTCCGAGCCTCAGTTTGCTCTGCAAGCTTGGCCGATCGGCTGCCGATCCACACGCTGCCGATCATCGGATCTACCTTGTCCCTCCTCGTGTGTCGCCGATCCTTTGCAGGGCTGCATGCCACAGGTCTCCAGTTCTGACATGTACCATGAGGATTTGGTGCAGAACGACGGCTGCTATTGCAGGGTATATGAGAAGCAACCTAGAGGGGGACTTCCCTAATCAAAGGTGATGCTCGACAGACCGCCCGTGCCACCGGGCACACGAACACGGCGGGTAGGACGGAAGCCGTTGTTCATCACGGCATCGTTGCGTACGCCTTCGTACACGCCTGCCTTGTCGCCGCTGACGTCGTCGTAGAAATGCGACTCCTGGGCGGCGGCCACGTTGCCGCTCGCGACGCGGCGAGCAGGTGCAGCACCCAGTGGCTCAAAGTCGTTGATCTCGGGAGCAGCAACAGGCGCGGCAGGCTTGCGAGCCGCAACGGGCGTTGGCTCCTCATCCTCGTCGGCACCGCTGCCGAACAGCGCGCTCACCTGCGCAGATCCACCGCCGGGAAGCTGTCGCACCTTGCGGCTCGGTCGGAACACGTCGCCCGAGCTCGTGTACACCACGTTGGCCTCGTTCGATGCGCCTCGTGCAGCTTCATCTGCTTGCACCTGCTGTGCCCGTACCGAGGCGGGCTGAGCTGCTTGGCTGGCGGCGGGTGCGGGCGCAGACGCCGATGCGCCAGCGTCGTCCGAGACTGTCAGCTTGCCGATCGTTGCGTACCTGACAGGACACAGAAAGAAAAGCAGAGCGACAAGGGGTCAGTTTCACGTGTCTCCTTACAGACATAGGCCAAAGATACTCACTTGGGCAACCGCGAGAGCTCGGTAAAGTTGGGTCCAACATGGACGTTGTGCTGCTTGAGGAAGGCCACAAAGTCCTCCTTGGTAAAGACGATGTGATGCTTCTGCGGCAGACATCCTGAGGCATGTTCAAAGGTTGGGGATTAAACGGGAAGATCGGTGTTAGCGTCGCATTGCATTCCAAGTTGGCTCGTCAAAGCTTGCCACTCACCGAGATGGTATGCCCAGTCCTTGGGGTTCGAGTTTTCCTTGTCAAAGTTCGGGTTCGGGGTGAAGGAAGGCATTGTTGCGAGTCTGGATGCGGCAGCTACCTTGTGCGTTTCCGTATGGGTCTGTATCTGGATGGAGGAAGAGAAGGCGAGGAGGATGCGGTCGACTGCATGGCGCACCGATGTCCCAAGTGTTGGTCTCGCTGATTTTTTTGGGGCTCGAGCAACACTGAGCGCTCCCGTGCCCGACTCTGAGCTGGCAGGCATGGAGGCAGGCGTTTTGCGTTGTTTTGGCCGCGCGCCCAGTCGGTGCTCGCTGCCCTCACGCGTTCCCTGGCGCGCCTCCGACGCTGGCAAGCGCGTCCCCGACCTAACACGTTGTAATTTCAGAAAAGCGGCATTTTGTGACCCTCTTTTCTCCACGAAATTAGTCAAGAATTTTGAGGGAAAGTGAAATCCACGGCAGCGTGCTCTCGATGTGACTTCATGGCAGCAACTCACCAGCATGCAAAGCCATCTCGATGGGTTCATAGCTTCGGCATGCGCGCAGGTTGCGGTGAAAAGGACCGAGTACTCACTCCTCTTTGGGTTTGCGTTCGAGTTCACTCGTCAGTGTCAACCGAGTGGCTTGGTTCCGTCTTGCTTGCGGATCTCATGAGAGCTGCATGATGCATTGAGCCAGCCAGCCAGCCGGGATGAGATCGTGGCATTTGCCGACACCTGCCGACACCAGCACGCCAAATAATGCCTTGACACAAGGTGCGTGCGCACGCAATCACACTGCATTGCACCGCCGCCCACAGCTCGAGCGCCGCACCCGCGTCAGCACACGGCAGCACAGTCCCTCTGTGCAGTCACTTGCGGCGTCCTTTCAGTCAGCGCGGGCCGTCTTTGTGGCCAAGAGAGAATTCATCAAGCGGTTCGAGCGCGGCATATTTCCGTCTTGCGGCGGGGCCGGGCGCATCTGGCAGCATCGTAACCGCACACGCCTCTCGGAAGCTTCTGCGTCTGTGGCGAGTGGGTGAGCTGCAAAACCACACCGGCAGCGCAGGTGGCTGCTTTTCCGAATCGTCGGCGCCCTCAAGCCTATCTGCTGGATCTGCCCATCACGGGTCAGTGCGCCTCAGTGTGCCTCCGCGGCCCGTTGGAGAACGCTAGCCGACCGCATCCAGCTTCGCAGTCGGACACGGGCGCTAGCTTTGACTTTGGCTCTCGCTCTGCCGCATGCGAGCAGAGTTGGAGGCTGCAAGCTAGAGCTTGTCGTCCGAAGTCGCTTCGTTTCGCACCTTCGCCGCTTCGCGTCTCCGCACTGATACAGTCCAATCAGTGAGTGAGTGAATGTGTGGGCTCAGGCGGAACGGCGCGTCGTCATATAAAGCCACCGTTGCCGTTTGGCTCGCTGCTTCGGCTCCTCTCGCTCGCACCTTCATCAAACTTAATCTTGCTCGCAACGCATGCACTGCGCATCCACCGGCGTGGGATTGCCGCAACTCTCAAAGCTTGCTTCCGCATCCCTTTCTGCCGTCGCAGATTCGACAACACGCTCCTTGGCCAGCCAGCCGCTGCGCCTTCATTCCACCTCCTCCCCATCCGGCTCTGGCTCTCGCTTAGAGCTCACCTTCACACACCCACTGTTGGCCCACATTCCATCCTTTTCCTTTTGAAAGAGCTTGCCATTGCAGTGGCTGAAGCCAAGATGCTCCATTCGTTCCCTCCATCCGTTCATCCAGACCCGTTCCACTGCTCTTCGAGCAGCCCGGATAGGCTTGTTCTGGCTTCGTACGTCGCCACACGTCCCAATCCCTACACGATCAAGTCGCAAAACACCCAGTACTACACCTCGCTACGATCCACGGCGCAATCATCGTCGCTTTCGCCACGACGTGCGTCGCCTGGAGTGGCCAACGCCATCACTACCTCCTCTGCACAAGTCGACTCAATCGACAGAGCACACAGCTCGTTGCAGGCCGCAGCGAGAACTCCACGATGCTATTCCAAGCCGCACGGCTTCAGCCACTCACTCTATCCTCAGCTCACCATGGTCAAGTCCAAGAAGCGTCCCGTCAAAGGGCTTGTGGTGAGGGAGGAGCAAACGGTTGCTAAACGCACCAGCACCATCAAACTCTCTCCGGCAGCGGTCAACAAGCGTAACGGGCATGTTGCGGAGGCTGCAAAGCATCGCGCCAGGACTGCTGACGCTGCTGTCCAATCCTCGCCCACTCTTGACCCCATGCTTCTGGAGACAGAGCCTTTGCGACCCGAGATCGGTAGTCCCCTCTCGTCTCCCTCGCCCTCTCCAGCAACCCAGTCACGAACGCGCGCAGCCGCCAGGATGCAGGTTCCCCGCATCACCATCCGCTCTCCCACTCCCGAGCTTGATCCAGAACACCAACGATTGCTCGGAGCAGAAAGAAGCGGCAGCGCGGCCACCAACATGGAAGCGCCTGAAATGCCCCTGTACAGCAAGTCGCTGCTAGTCGGACTGCAAGCCGACATGGGCCGCGTCGAAGACGACATTGATGCGATCCTGAGCAAGTATCTCGAACCGCGTCAGTCGGTGCGATCGATCAGCATCGAGTTTCTCCGATCCCTCACCTCGTCCGTCTGCCGGCTGCACTCGTATGTCGAAGAGGCACATTCGGCGCTGGGATTCGCCAAGCTGCGCGCCATCAGCAGCCACCTCTTTCGACACGCGGTCACCGGCTTTATCCACCTGCTCGAAGATCCAATCGCGCCGTACGAGACCGCCGCCAACCTCGCGTTGGTGTCGGCCAAGATCGTGCACGACTTTGACAAGGCTACCGAGCTGTGCTGCCGTCTGCTCGGCGTGCCCAGCCAGGGCAAGGAGAAGATCAACCACGGCAAGCTGTTTGCCAACGTGCTCATGGGCGAGCTCGACATCGTTCTCGAGAAAGGCGAGGCGATGGTCGACGGAGACAACAAGCTCGCCCTGCCAGGCACGGGAGCATTGGTCTTTGACGCGCCCAGCTGCGACAAGGATGGACAAGAAGCATGCTCATTTGCAGGTGGCAGCGCGTGGAAGGGCCGGGCCAGCCTGCGCAAGCAATGGGCACAGGAGGGGGAGGAACGCAACCAGTTTGCTGCCATGGATGTGGTGAGATTTGTCGGCGAGCTCGGCGTTCAAGAGGTGGCTACGGTCGGCGTAGTGGCTCGCTGGCTGGACCGCTTCCTCACGCGCACTGCCTACATCGACATTCCCTCGGCGTGGGAGATCGAGTGCGCCTGTGCGCTCCTCATCACCGTCGGTGCCACGCTCGATCGTCGAGCTTACCCGAACGCTCGATCGAGGAGCTCGGGCGAGAGGGAAGAAAGCAATGCACTGCAGCTGCAAGACGCCGTTGCAAGCTCACCGACAACAGAGGACACGGTGCAAGGTGACCCGGCGGCGATCGAGACCATGCAAAGGACCATGCACAGGATCGACTTTCTCGTCACGCACGCAGAGATCAGCCCGGCCGCACGCGAGTGGCTCATCGAGGTGGAGCGTCTACGAAAGAGAGGATGGCGTCGCGACGACGACGTCCACTTGCCCGATATGTCTCTCTTCAGCAATTGAGCGCTACTGAGCCTGTAATCAAAACATTGCCAGAACATGCGTTTGAGTCTGTGCAGCAGGGTGTTGAGTTTCGACAGACAATGCTGGCTGGAAATGATTTGGGGCCCAAAAAATGAAGGTCTAACAAGGTGCAATTTTTCCGCAGCACCGTGGCTCGACCAGCCGTTCGGTTCCGAGGGCACGCGAAGCTTTTTTCTGGAAGCTCGCCTGCCCACCTGCACCTTTTCTTCCTCGACCACCACCACCGCACCACACCACACACACACGCCGCATATCTGGCGGACACACACACACAGCGGCAAACCACGATGTCGATGCTGCGCAGCGCTGTTGCGCGACCTCTGCGCACTGCCGCGCTTGTGCCGAGCACATCTTCGGCCTCGATAAACCTTCTTTGCCGCAGCTTTGCATCTACGTCGCTTGGGCAGCTTGCGTCCACATCGCCCTCTGCCAAGACTGCATCGACCGGATCGGCAGCATCGACTTACAGTGCGATTCTGGACTCGCTTGCGGATTCGTATGAAAAGACGACGCGCGGGGCAGGTGCGCGTCTTTCGCGGCCCGCGGATGGGCGTCGAGGCTACGTGGCCGATCTGGAAGCCGAGTGGGCCAACCGTGCGGTGTACGGCGAGCAGTCCTGGCCTGCAACGCCGTTTAGTGGCAGGAGCATTCGGGTTACGCCATCGTCGGATCCGGCAAGAGCGTATGCACAGCTGGCTACGCTGCTCAAGAAGAACAACGTGCGCGGCGAACTTAGGCTGCAACAGCGATACGAGAAGCCCAACGAGGAACGAAGACGCAAGAAGAGCGAGAGGCACCGTAGGAGGTTCGCCGACATGGTCAGAAAAAAGGTCCAGCTCGTCATGGCCATCAAGGCTCGAGGCGCATGATAGTCTCGCGAAAAAGCGGATCCCTCGTGACCCCAACCAAAATTGTATTTGTATCACACAGCAAAAAACCCAAAAGTGTTGCCTTCATCGTTGTATCGAGCGTCGAGTCGGAAGTTCGAGCCGTTCGGGCAATTCATATGTGGCGTTGGGGGTGTCAGCTGGTCAATGTCAGCTGGCAGAGCTTAGGGCGAGGATGCGAGACGGTAATTACGGCTACGAGGATCGGGTTGTCTCGTCCGTCCCAGAAGGGGTGGAGATGAAAGCCGTGGCGGAAAAGAAAGTTGAGGGTGGGAACAGCGTTTGGCTGTGGAGCATGTCGTGCAAGCCACAGAGCCACAAGTGTGCATCGGTGTGCCAAATGCCGAGTGTGTGTGCGCCACATGCAGTAAGCGCAGCCGCCCCGAAGCTATGGATGATAAACGGCTGCGAATGATCGCATCTTGACGACACACCATCGTCTTTACGACTGGGAGGATGACGATGCACGATCCGCTTAGTGTCACCCTGATTGATACGCACACCACCGCCGTGCTTGCAGGCATCGTGATTGGAGGTAAGCCCATCCTTATCCTGCATCAAGCTGGAATTGGTACTGACGAGCTTGATTTTTAGAGACGGTGTCGTTTTTACGGTTCGATGCGGCATTGGTTCGTGCGATGGTTCAACAGCGCACCGTACGGGTGATGCCGATTGCGTACCTTACAGCACGCTATGCGATGGGGATGGGGATCATGCTGCTGGCATGTTTGACGATTCCAACGCTCGGTGCGGGCTGGACTGCGTTTCGACCGATGTGCTGGCTTCGCGTTGCGCTACTCCCGCTCACATTCACCGCCACTTCAACGCTGGTAGGATATCGAGCGTTTGTGATCCACTTCCACCGGCCAATACTCCTCACGCTGTTGATCCACATGCTACTGGCAGCCGAGTTCGCCGGAGGCATCGCAACCCTGGTGCTATCCTTAGAGACGGGCTTCGATGGACCGAGGTTCGTGCCCGAGTGGATCGTCGCCATGCTGGCCATTGCCATCGTCACGGACATCACACTCACGCTCGTCGTGGTGGTACCCATCCTGCAAGACGCTTCGCCGCGGAGGGGAGAGGTGGCACACATGCTGTTGCGCGATGCAGCACTGTTCGGCGTAGGCTCGGTGGCGTTGAAGGGAGCAGCTATGGTGGCCACCGTGGTGTTGGGCGGGCGACTTGCGAATCCATATCTGCCACTAAGGATGCAGGGGATTGCATGTGGCATCTGGGCATGCAGGATGTTTCGCGCGCAATGCACATTTCTCACCACACAAAGGGAACGCAAGGCAAGCCCGAGCCTCGAGACCATCAACTTCGACGAGGTACTGCCGGGGGCAGAGTCGAGCATTGACTCGCTTGCGCCGGTCCAGGTGGCTCACATGTGCAAGAGCGACGACAGTACGAGCCAACGCACGCACGACGGGCAGACTTGCCAAGCAACGATGCTTACCGACACTGGCTTCAAGGCGACACCAGACGCATGACGATGGCCCGCGGTCGCCGATACCGCGCCCCGATGTGTGATTTACGATGCAGGCCAGGGCAACGTGGCGACGCATGATGTGCCCCTCAGACAGCGCTATGGAGCGAATCTGACCCGAAGACTGTCCGGTGCAGCGATGCGCAACTGTTCCGACGGGCTGGGTTCGGCATCTCGGCATGGCCACGTTTTCCGGAGGGGCGTGCAATTTCCGTGTGTTTATTCTTTCAACCTGCTTTCCTGTTTTGTAGGCCATGGCTTTGGGGGTAAGAAGATGCGCGGGCGTGTGTGAGGAGGCGGCAAAGACAGGGGGCGAGGGAGGGCAAAGGGAATGTGCAGACTTCCTGAACCGGCGGCACCGGGGTGGGCTCGGTGGCCGCCATGCATGCAGATGTCAAGGCAAGCGATCTCCAACCCTGGGCCCAGACTGGGGCCAATGGTGGCGCGACAGGCGAGCATGGGCATGATGCGAAGGGTCGGGATTCATGCAGACAGAGGATGGCTAGCGTGGCTCGCAAGAGCCTCGAGCGGCGTTGCTACTGTATGCGTGTGCGTGTGCGTGTGCATCCGAGCGCCGAGCAAGGGATGGTATGACGCTGCGACTCCGGCGACCATTCGAGCAAGGCCCCCATCCCCCCTGCGAAGATGAGGCCTGGTCCGACACGCAAGGTTGGCCGAAGATGCAGTGGGCTGACGCTATCTCGGCGAGCAATCACCACGGCCATCGAGATGCTACAGGCCAACCGGCGGTTGCGCGGTTCATGGCGAGGCGGGGCTACCGTAAATGGAGCGCTTGCGAGAGAAGCGCCCCGACCGGCATGGCATCGTCGGAAATGCGGCGTCAACGAGGTTCGAGCCCGTTTTTCCTCCCCTTTTTTGGCAGCGCAGATGCTGCGCGTGCCCTCCTTGGACTGGCCATCGGAGTTTTTTGGCCGAAAATCCGCAGCCCACGATTCGAAACACCGACCGGGCTGGGTTTCACAGCCAGACAGCCAGAAAGAGCGACAGAGCCCACGACGAGCTGGCGACGTCTGCATTGGATGCAAACGTGGCCGTCGTAGCTGTTGGCAAGGCAAGGACGCCGTGGACTTTGTTCGAGCACGTCGCATCGAGGCGACGACGAGGTGATACAGAGGCGAGCTTTCACCAGCACACGCGCGCGTTCCTGGCTCGCGTGCCTGGCCTTTTGCACAATCAGGGCTGGCCCAAGCAACATCGTCGCATCTGGCCAAGCCATCGCGCCTCACGCAGGAAGGAGGCGGCCGGAGCAGTGGTACTCATTGGAATTCTGCTCTGTTTGCCATCCAGCTTGGCGCTTCCAAGGTGTGTGAATCGGCGGGGCCGGAGAGCGGCTGGAATTTCGTGTGTGATTGCAGTCGAGATTGCGATGCGAGTGGAGCGCTGCAGCTTGCAGCTCTCAGCAGCTCTCAGAAGCATCCGTGCCTGAAGGCCGGCCCTCTCCGCACATTCAACCCGATGCACGGCTCTCCACCCTCTCTATCTGCCCTGCCCAGAACAACCGAACCGGTCCGCATCCACATGCGACTTTTCGACTGCATTCCGACGTTCAACGCAACTCGCTCCGCCTCGCCTCGCCCTGCAGTACTTCGCCTGACCTCGACCCTCGTCCTAGTCCTACCCGAGTCCGCTCATCCGCTCACCTTTTCGCGTCGCCATCACCATCTCCATCACCAACGTTTGCCTTCGCATCCTATTTGCAGCTTGACTACGCCTCGTACACACATCCACGTCGATCGCAACCAAGCAGGTCTCGCACGCGATCCCCAACCGCGACCCCCTCACCTCGTCGGGCTTCTCGCTCATTCGTTGTCGACCTCAGCCTCCGACTCGCAACGCATCCCTGCAGCCTCATAGATGGCAGCATCCTCCGACACGACCCTGGCTTGATCCAGCGCAGATCCTCGGCAGCTTTGCTCTTGTAACGTGGGAATGCTCACCCTCTGAAAGGCATCGTCGCTCCCCGCACACCGTAACTTCCACCACCGAGGCCATGCACTCGTGCGCCTTGCCGCTATAGACCCGCAATCAACCTCGCCTCTTCCCATCGCTCTTCTCGGCCCCGCTGCCCCCTCCGACAGAGTCTCACACGACCATCGCCAGCCGCGCTCTTTCCTGCTTGCCCTCCTCCACCGCCATGAACGACTCTGCTGGCCTCAAGCTCTCCCCCGAGGGCATTGCCGCTGCAACCCCGTCTAGCTCCACCGGGACGCCCGGTAGCAGGGCCAACAAGCGCAAAGACTCCGAGTCCGAACACCTCTTCAAGCAAGAACACTCTTCTTCACACGCTAGCCCTTCCACCAACGACACCAGCGCTGATGCTCTCAACGGTCAAGCCCCGAAAGACGATCTCCGCTCCACCCCGGGCTCCGCCGAAAAGTCTTCCAAGCGCATCAAGACCGCGCGCGCATGCGACTCGTGCCGACGCAAAAAGATCCGCTGCGACGTAATCGACGACGGCGGTCCGCCCGTCGGTTCGGTCAACAATGGAAACGGCGGCCTCGTCTGCGCACACTGCCGCCAGTACGGCTTCGAATGCACCTTCTTCCTCCCCATCACAGAGACTCGCTTCAAGAAGAAATACCAGCGCGAGGCCGAGGAGGCTGCAGCCGCAGCAGCCGCCGTCGCAGCCGCTTCCGGCACCAACGGCGCCCTCTCCGGTCAACTGCCCATGCACGTGCCCGTCGGACACCCTGCCTATGCCGCCATGATGAGTGCGCAGCCCTTCATGGGCGCCCTCCACAATCCCACTGGCTTCGCCGGCGCCTCGCAGCAGTTCTGGGCCGGCCACTCGCAGCCTTCCTTCTCCAGCGCCGGCCCACAGCACTCGTTCGGCGCCAACCAGCAGACGCCAGCCCACCTGCATCCATCCAGCTCGTCTTCCAGCCTCACCACCCCCGCTCCACAGCGCAGGAGCCCATCGCGCACGCCGCCTCCCGATACCCGCGTGCTCGGGCCCACCTCGATCGCCTACATCGTCCACTCCACCGCCTTCATCCCCGGCGCTGCCATCGAGGCGCACGACATCAAGCACAATCAGACCTTCGAGGTGGGCGCCAGCGGCGATGGCATCATCCGCTTCCACCGCGCGCGCAAGGGCACTATGGCAGGCGCCGATGCCGCCAAGGATGCCAACGTCGCCGTCGAGCTCGACGAGGACGACGTCGTACGCATCCCCGAGTCCATCAAAGGCCGCCTCGCAGGCGATGTGGCCGAAAAGCTCGTCAACACCTACTTTGAGAAGGTCGCTACGCTCTTCCCCGTCGTCACCAAGTCCGAGTTCCTGCATCTCTCGCCCACGCCGCCGCTGCTGCTGTACGCCATTTGCGGCGTCGCCGCGCTGAGCCGAGGCGTGCCCAAGGAGGTGCTTGGCGCCGTCAAGATGACGATCAACGCGCTCTTTCGTGAAAACGACTTTCTGTCCTCCTCCAACTCGGTCACCGTGAGGGCGCTGCTCGTCATGTCTCTCCATGCCGATCTGCACGGGCCAGCGGCTCTCCAGAGTGGCACGCGCTGCTGGAACCGCACGGGGGCTGCCATCCGCATGGCGCAGGATCTGGGTCTACATCGCGACGCCAGTGGCAAGGACGATCTCTCGCGCGACGCCTTCTTCCTCGAGCAAAAGAGGCGCATCTGGGGCTGCTGCGTCACCGCCGATCGCATGCAGAGCATCGCGCTCGGCCATCCCATGATGATCGATCTCACCGACTGCGATGTTCGTCTGCCATCGCCGTTCGAGATCCTGCGCTCCCCGAACGATTTGCCCTCGGATCCGTCGACGGACCGCCCCTTTGCCTACAACACCGAGATGCTCAAGCTCACCATCCTCTTCGGCCGCGTCATGAAGACCATCTACAGCCCGACAGGTCTCATGAATGCTACGGACGAGGAGATCCTCAGCCTGCTGCGCGACATCGATACGTGGAAGGCGGCACTGCCCCCCGAGCTCGTCTTCAAGGGCGCCGACTCAAGCGCTCCAGCAGGCATCCTGCACGTCGGCTTTGCCTGCCTGATGATGCTGTTCTTCCGTGTGTTCATGCGCATCTCGTATATCTGCCCCACGCACCTCAAGTTCAGCCTCACCATCGACCGCATGAGCGCCCTCATCCAGTACTCCACCGAGGCCATTGCATGGGTGGACAAGAACGACTTTTACCTCGACACCATGCAGATCGTCTCGTACTGCCTCGTCTCGTGCGCCACGGTGCAGTACCACGCCTTTGTGCGTCGAGGCGATACTAATGCCCAGATGCAGCTCAAGAAGCTCAACGACATCATGGGCCGCTACCGGCGCGAGAACCACGAGCCCGACGACGTCAGCATGCGCGGCAAGGCTGCTAGCGTCATCTCGCTCCTATGCGACAGCTGCGCCGGCGTCTACGCCAACACGCGCTCCAACGGCACGCTCAACCCGACCGCAGGCGTCACCAACCGCAAGTCGCGTGAAAACGTGCGCGGCATCGTGTTCAAGCCGGATGCATCGAGGCCTGGGGGCGGCGTGTACATTGCTGCCGACCAGAGGCTGTTGTTGCGTGACCTGCCCAAGGGCACGATCATCATGCAGGAGAACCAGGACGGCAGCCGAATCCCGGCGCTCGTACGCACGGGCAACGATCAGAACGGCGGATGGCAGACGTACGAGCAGTACCGCGCGGCGCTTGGCCTTTCGACGGGCACCGGGGCGCAGGACAGCTTTGCAGCTGCGCTTGCCAATGGCGGCTTTGCCATGCTCAACAGCGTCAGCACCTCCACTCTCCCCGCCTCGGCCGGCTTCGGCCTGGCCGGCTCCACGTCTGCGACGGCGGCAGGCGCTTCGCAGCAGCCGACGGGTTCGGGTGCACTCACCAACAGCGTCCCCGCGGTGAGCTCGGCCGTGCCGACGTCAACGGCCGGCGCAGCTCTGAGCGAAACGCCGGCACCGAGCGACGAATCCGTGCTCAACTTTACCCATCTTGGCGGCGATGTGTGGCAAGACGCCGACGGACGGCCTGTGACGCGTTCGGGCACGCGGCTGCTCACCATGGTTCCCATCGCACCGGATGCGATGGGAGCGAGCAACGCATTCCTCGACTCGAACCTCGCTGCTTTCGCCAACATGTCCAAGGCGAGCAGTGGCGATGGTACTGGCGCCTCGGGCTCGAGTGGCAGTGGCAGCGGCTACTTTGGCAACCTGGCGCAGCTGGGTGTAGGCAGTGCGGGCACCCAACTGTCCGTGGCCAAGAACGCCATCACACCCACGAGCCCTAGCTTCAACTTTAACCCGCACCTCAACAATGCCTACTGGGCGCCGGCCGAGTTTGTACTCAACCAGAACGGCAGCAACGCGGGCACGGCACAGACGGGGGCGGGAGAGGCTTCGGAGGCCAACTCGGCTGCAGGCATGTTTGCGTCGCGCGTGGATCCGACCATGCTCGATGGCATCCCCGGCGCACCGCTCGATTTCGCCAACTGGGACGCGTACTTTAGCCGCATGGGTCAAATTTCTGAGGGCGGTGCGGGAGATGCACAGACACAAAGTCATCAGCAGACCGCAGGGGCAGGTGATGGTGGCGGATTTGCTAATACGGCATTTGGGATCGAGGCGCAGATGATGGATGCTGGTCGCTTCTGATCTATGCCGCACGCGTTGGTTTTGTCGGACATTTATACTGTATTCTAGACTGTTCGCGGCACCTACAATGCAAAGGAAAGCTTTCAGAGGACGTTTCTGATGTCGCGCACAACCCGTTTGGTGCCCTTGACCAGCTGTTCGACGCGGTGAAAGTGGCCCGAGTCTCGACGTGCGTTGGCGGCGTTGAGGTGGCAGTCGCATTCGCACTGTGGGTCTTTGGTGGTGGAGCATGTGCATGTGCATGCGGTGGTGGGGATGGCAGGTGCCGAGCAGCAGTGCGTGAGCTTGTGGTGCGCAACATGGCCGCATGGATGGTCTGGGATGCGCTGCATGGCCGATACGCTCGGGTCGTCCGAGAACGGCTCCCCCGTCGCCGTCAGCTGCACGGGCAACGTCGATGCGCGCTTCACCCTCGGCGGCGCCGAATCCTTTCCAGCATCGTTGGTTGAGGTGGCGTCGGCTGATCCGAGCACCATATCGCGCACCGAAGCAGCAGATGAAAACACCGCCGACGATAGAGTGCCCAATACCGTGCCTCCTTCTTTCTCCCCTGGCGCTGCTGTGTTTGCGCTGCCGGTTTCGGCGGCTGGATGCGGCGAGACGAGAGCCAACGCGGCTGCCGAGGTGAGACTGACCACGGTGCTGCCGAGGAAGCTGAGCGCCGAAGCGCCCGTGCTCACCAGCACCGATGCAGCCTTATTCTCCGTCTCTGGTATCACCGGCAGCGGCGCCTCATCCTTCGTACCTTCCTGTGCTTGCTCGGCAAGCCCGAGGTTCGGCTTGAGCAGCGCGGCTTTTCTCGACGCAGTCATGGCTGTGCGCTTCGGCGGTGGCGGTGGATCTTTCGCCACAGGTGCTACAGACAGAGATCGTCAGCCGGACTCAAAAAGTGGATAGGGTGATATAAGGGGTTGCGTACCTGGAGGTCCAAAGAGCAGCGCCGAAGAGCTGCTCGCCAGCTCACCGAGGAGGTTCATCTCGATCCGAACGTTTGGTGCTCTGCGTTACGAGCGAATGGCTTCATCAGCGCCACAGCATCAGTGAAAGAAGCCGTAAAAGAGGTGCGCGCGAGGGTGGGAGAATGGAGAAGCGTGGGCTCGGGTTATGAGAGGACCAAGGTGGGTTCGCCCAGATAGGCAGGTGTTGGTGTGTTGGTTTCGACCCCTGAAGCGCCCGCCCTATTTGGCTGCACGGTGACGCGCGCTGCAGCCCGCGAGGCGACCGCTCGAAAATGGTGGAAGCATCGATGTAACATACTGGAAAATTTCCGCCGCATCGAGGGACCGTCCCGTGGAGACTGCTATTTTGGAGCCACGGCTGCGCAAAGGCTCAGTTGGCCGTGTGGAGGTGGTCTCCCCCGCACAGATGCAGCCTGTTGTCGCTGTCAACTTCCATCGTATCGTACTCCCATCGCAACCCTCCTCGTCGCGGCAACGCAGTCCACGACCATAGCTGCAACCATGCTCGTCAAGTAGATCAACATCGCATCATCGACCCAGCAGACTACAGTGCCACATTCAGGGCTGCGCCTCCATCGTCGCTGCTGCTCATCATGCCGTCTCTCAACTCAGCGGCGTCGTGGCCGCATCAGCTCGCCGCGACGATGCTCGCCAAGGAGCCCGAGCACAAGAGTCCCGAGGGAAGCGGCTCAGGAAGGTCGCTGCCCACCTCGCTGCTCGTCACCTCGACATTGGCCGCCATCTTTGCCACCATCTTCTCGTTTTTCCTCATCTGGAAGCAGCTCAAGAACTACCGCAAGCCGACGCTGCAGCGCTACGTGGTGCGGCTGCTGCTCATGGTGCCCATCTATTCGATCGCCTCGGTCATATCGCTCTACTCACTCGAGCTCGCCGACATCATCGACCTCTTCCGCGATCTGTACGAGGCGTTCGTCATCTACTGCTTCTTCAACCTGCTCATCGAGTATCTCGGCGGAGAGCGCAGCCTCATCGTCCTCCTCCATGGCAGACGCCCACAGCAGCATCTCTTCCCTGCCAATCTTTTTCTGCACGACATGGACGCTTCGGATCCGTACACCTTCCTCGCGCTCAAGCGCGGTGTGCTGCAGTACGTGCAGGTCAAGCCCGTCCTGGCCGTAGCCACGCTGCTGCTCAAGGCGGCGGGCAAGTACGAGGAGGGCAAGATCTCAGTCAGCAACGGATACACATGGGTCTCCTTCACATACAACGTGTCGGTCTTCCTCTCGCTCTACTGCCTCGCCATGGTGTGGAAGTGCCTCAACAGCGACCTCAAGCCGTTCCGCGTGACGTCCAAGTTCCTGTGCATCAAGGGGATCATCTTCTTTTCCTTTTGGCAGGGGCTTGGCATCTCGATCCTCGTGGCGGCCGGCATCCTCAAAAAGGTCGGTCCGGTGTACGATCCCGAGTACATCTCGATGGCCATCCAGGACTTTATGATCTGCCTCGAGATGCCCATCTTTGCGCTGGCGCATGCGTACGCCTTTTCGCACACCGACTACATCGATCCGTTTGCGCACTATGCCGCGAGGCTGCCCGTGTATTATGCGCTGCGCGACTGCATCGGCATGTACGACGTCTTTTCGGACAGCCTCACCACCGTGCGCGGCACGGGATACGTCTATCAGACGTTCGAGCCGAGCGAGGGCGTGATCCACCAGCCGCTCGCGCGCGAGCGCAGGTCCAAGGCCGGACTGCGCTACACCCAGGGCGGCAAGGGCAAGTACTGGTTGCCGCAGCGCGGCACGGGTGATATCCGCGACGCTACGCAAGGAGCGCGCCATCAGGGCCCGCTCAAGAAGCTGCGCCGGTACATCAACGACAAGCGCATGCAGCTCGAGGGCCATGCGCCGCTCACGCCCCAGGAGGCTGGTGAGATCGTGCACGAGGACCCGGATCTGGAGCACCAGGAACGCTCGGAACGCAGCCCGCTGCTGCCGCATCCGAAGAAGGTGGCGCGCAGTGCGGTGCGGCATGCGGGCGAGGGGCTCGATTTCTTCGCCGAGCGCCAGCTCGACTCGGACGAGGAGGCCGAGGACCTGCGCTTCGACAGTCCGGACGAGGAAGAGGAGGAGGCGTACGAGCGTTCGCGGACGCTCAACTTCGGCGATTATGCCTATCCGAACATCGACATTACGCGCGAGCAGGCACGCCACTCGCGCTGGCAGCAGGACGACGAGATCGTCCACCGCCGCCGACGCAAGGCTACGCTATCCAAGAAGGCCAAGACCGAACCGACCCAGGCTAGGCCGCGCGAAGGTGGCGATGATGCAGCACAGGGTGGAACAAACGGCGAGGCACAGAGAGACGAGCAAGCCGGGAGCAGTAAGGCGAAGGGCAAGGCCAAGGTCAGCGATGAGTCTGCAAAGGCTCCAGTGAAAGAGGACCAGGAGGGCCAACAGACGAACAGCAAGTCGCAGGATTCAAAGACCACGCAAGCGGCGGAGGCGAAGGCGGACGCGCCAAGCGATCCCAAGATCGAGGCGAAAGAGGACGATCCGTACGGCGCAGTGGATCTGGTGGTGGAGGACTACAAGGCCGAGGAGCGGGAGCGACTCATGGAGCGTCGACGCGGCGATCCAGCGCTTCGCGCCGGCGGCACGCGCATCTTTCGCAAGCAGTACACGCCTTCGCCCAACGCCTCACGCTCGGCCACGCCGAACCCCGACCCAAGCACATCGCCCGACGGACAACCTCACAAGTGCAGCGACGCGCAAGACACTCAGACGGACCGACTCGTCTCGACGCGCATCGACGTGGATGACAACGAGACCTTCCTCAAGGGCCGCTCGCTCTCGCCGCTCGGCCAGAATGCGAAGCTGCCCGATTCGAACGATTCGAATCCATGGGCTTGATTGTCCGCAGGTCCACAGTGAGACCAATGCAACCAAGACGATTGTTTTTCTGGATGTGCACGAGTGGTGCGTTGAATTTTTGGAGGCGCGCATGTGGGTGTGTGTGTGTATCGTACAACGGATGAGGGTGCCAGGGGGGTGAAGCGGAACTCTAGAGGTCGTCGAGGTCGTCGTCGTCATCCGAGTCTTCGTCGTCGTCGTCGGAGCCCTCCTGGAACTCTACGTCTCCGCCCTCCTCCTCGCCGAAGGTGTCGGTCTCGTTGATCTTGGCCGACTCGGGCAGCTCGCCCTGCTGCTTGAGTGCACGTGCCTCGTCTGCGTTGTACTTCTGGATGACGTCCGCCTTGCCGTCCTGGAAGTCGCGCAGCGAGATGAGGATGATGTCGCCCTGGTTGATCCACACCTTCTTGCGCAGCTTGCCGCGGATGTGCGCCAGACGCTTCTCACCGTCGAAGCACTGTGCCTCCAAACGACCGTTGCCAAGCATCTTGAGCACCTGAGCGTATTCTATCGAACGTCATGAAGTGCAAAGAGTCAGTGAAAAACGGCGCAGTCGCAGGGTTTGCAGATGGCGAGGCAAGGGGGCTTACCTTGGCCTTCGTCCTTGAGGACGAGCTCGCGCTTGTCGCCAACGTCGTTCTTTCCGCGACGACGGTTCTTGCCTCCCTTTCCCTTGTTCTTGGGCATGTTGGATRTGTGTGTGTGTTGGTGAAAACGATATGGTGGAGGGGGAAAAAGAGCCGCCGCCGATTGTGGATTTCTCAGTCGACCGCTAATCCGCGGGCAGCTGCAGCCACCGCTTTCGAAGCTCGTCAACTGGCAGGCCTTGTGCAGCGCAGCGTCACTTGGAGCCCAAGAAGCGAGAGGCGAGGCGGCCTGACGCAACGATCATCGCAGCTCTGCTCTTCCGCCATTCTGCTGCAAATTTAGAAGAAATGCATCCCAGCCGAAAGCCATGAAAGTGCGTCGCGTTGGACCGCTACGACAAAGGCGAGCCTCAGCTTGGGAACAAAAATTTCTGTCACGGCGACGCAAAATCGCTCTCCTCTCCCGCTCCATGAGATGGAGGGCAAAAGGCTCAGTCGGCGCAGTCACAGAGAGTCATTTTTGTGCAAGGTTGTGGGAACGTGGATCTCACAATTCTGAAGATTGATTTTCTTTCGAGGCTGAGTGGAAGAGAGACACACACGAAGCTCAGCAGCAAGGATAGAGAGGGAGAGAGAGAGAGAG
>NW_014638987.1:0-52652 GCF_000747765.1 Moesziomyces antarcticus
TTTTTTTTTTTTTTGTATTTCCTGCCTTTCGCACGGCCATTTCATATTGGACCGAGCTGCAGAAGGAAGTCGTCCATCCTCTCGCCCATCATCGCATCCATAGCACACATTCGCCCAGCATGGAACGCATACAGCTGGGCGTCGCCGCCATGGACCGCAAGGCGCGCTCCAAGCCCATGCAAAACATCCTCAACCGCCTCATCAGCACCAAGGACTTCGACGTGACCATCTTTGGCGAAAAGGTCATCCTCGACGAACCCGTCCAGGACTGGCCCATCGTAGACGTGCTCATCTCCTTCTTCTCCACCGGTTTCCCACTCGAAAAGGCCATCTCCTACGCAGATCTCCGCAAGCCCGTGCTCGTCAACGACCTCCGCCTCCAGCAGGTCCTCTGGGACCGTCGTGCCGTCCTCCAGATCCTCGACAGCGTAGGCGTGCCCACCCCGCGCCGTCTCGAAGTCGACCGTGACGGCGGCCCAGACCTTGAGGATGCCATCATCGAAGATCTCAAGTCCCGAATCGGCGCAGACCTTCGCAAGGACCGCGACCCCAAAGAGTGCCGCCTCGAGTCGTACGACCAGCTCGTCATCGGCGACCACAAGATCGCAAAGCCCTTTGTCGAGAAGCCCGTCTCGGGCGAGGACCACAACATCCACATCTACTTCCCCAAGGCCAAAGGCGGCGGAGGCCGTCGCCTCTTCCGCAAGGTCGGCAACAAGTCGTCCGAGTACGACCCCAACCTCGTCCACCCGCGCACCGACGGCTCGTACATCTACGAGGAGTTCATGGACGTCGACAATGCAGAGGATATCAAGGTCTACACCATCGGCCCGCACTTTGTCCATGCAGAGACCCGCAAATCGCCCGTCGTCGACGGCGTCGTCAAACGCAACCCAGACGGCAAGGAGATCCGCTACATCACCAAACTCACCCCGGACGAGATCAAGATGGCCACCGCCATCTCCACCGCCTTCAAGCAGAACATCTGCGGCTTCGACCTCCTCCGCGTCGGCGGCAAGAGCTACGTCATCGACGTAAACGGCTGGAGCTTCGTCAAGGGCAACGACTTCTACTACGACAAGTGCGCAGACATCCTCAGCCGCTTCTGCAACGACAAGGTGGTTCGTCGCCCCATCGGCAGCTCGGGCAGCGGCGTCGGCAGCGCAAGCCCGCGCGAGCGCGAGCGCTCCGCCTGGAATCTCAAGGCCTCCGTCACCGTCTTCCGCCACGGCGACCGCACGCCCAAGCAGAAGCTCAAGCGCTCCTTCAAGCCATCCGACAGCTGGGCGGCTCCCCTCATCGCGCTCCTCCAGGGACGCAGGGAGGAGATCATCCTGCGAACCCAGCTCGACCTCGTCTCCACCGCCGCCTCCGAAGCGCTCGCCTTGCCCGGCGCCAACGTCGAGGATCTCGAGCTCATCATCCAGCTCATCAACCGCAAGAAGGATATGCCCGGCACCAAGGTCCAGATCAAGCCGAGCTTCGACAAGCAGTCGGCCGAGCTGGCCAAGATGCAGCTGATCATCAAGTGGGGCGGCGAGTTCTCGCATGCGGCGCGCCACCAGGCCAAGGAGTTTGGCAACAACATGCGCAAGGACATGATCATCATGAACGCCGACGCGCTCTCCAACTGCACCGTCTACACCTCGTCCGAGCGTCGCGTCACCGCCAGCGCCGAGATCTTTGCCGCCGCCTTCCTCGACGAGTCGAGCGGCGAAAAGGAGATGATCATCCGCAAGGATCTGCTCGACGACAGCAATGCCGCCAAGGACGTCATGGACGTGGTCAAGAAGAAGCTCAAGGCTTCGCTCCGGCCCGATTCGCCCGAGGCCGGTACGGTGCCCGACGATTGGCCCGAGGATCTGCCGCCTCCGGCGCGGTTGGCGCTGGATATCGCCGCACTGCTGGGCAAGCTGCGCGAGATCATGCGACAGAACTACAAGACGCTGGGCAAGGCGATCGACAGGGTGCAGACGCGATGGTGCACGCACGAGACGCCCCAGCTCTTCCGCGAGCGCTGGGAGAAGCTGTTCAACGACTTTGAAGAGGATCCGCACGATCCATCGCGATCCTCGGAGCTGTACGATATGCTGAGCCACGATGGTCTGCACAACCGCCAGTTCATCGAGACCGTCTTTGCCGATGCGGCGGTGACGGACGCGGACCTGGACAGGAGGTTGACGCATCTGCACGAGCTGTACCGCAAGGCGCTGGCGCTCTTCCAGTTCATCTGTCCGAGGGAGTACGGCATCACGCCCGAGGAGAAGGAGGAGATCGGATTCCTCACATCCATGCCTCTGCTCAAGAACATCGTCGAGGATCTCGAGGGTGCCAAGGAGAGCAAGGGCATTTGCAGCCTCTACTTCACCAAGGAGAGTCACATCCACACGCTGCTCAACCTCGTGCTCGCTTCCGAGCTCAATGTGGTCATGCAAAAGATCCCGCCGCTCGACTACTTTGCCAGCATCACGTTCGAGGTGTACGAGCGCAACTCTTCCACCACACCCGCATCGTCTACAAACACGCCGGGGAGTGCGTCGAGCAGCCTGCACGATGGATCGTCCACCTCGTCCCTGCCTAGCTCGCAGCAGCAGTACTCGCTGCTGATTAGCGTCTCGGAAGGCGCCCACTCGAGCAACATCCTCAGCATCAACCTCGATGCACGCCATGCGCTCACCGCCTTACCCAGACGTCCGCTCACCACGCACATGGACTTTGACGAGGCCATGAGCAAGCTCCAGGCGCACAGCAGCCGCACCAACACCGTCGAACGCGGCATGGTCGAAGGCTCCACCGTCTTTTTCGGCCAGCACGATCCCGACCGCCAATTCATCCCCATCAAGAACCGCCGCGACAGCGTCGATACCGACCGCAGCTCCGTGCGTCAAGCTTAGCCTAGAACCAGCCTTGCGAATTTTTTCATGTTTGGATTTCATTCACCACACCATCGATGGGGGGGCTACGTGGGCAAGGTGTATAGAATACAGGAAGCCGATTGAAAGCACGCGCGTGTGGCTGGGAGCTTAGAGGTCCTTGGCCTCCTTCTTGAGCTTGCCGAACTTGGCGTTGCCGTAGTTCTGCCACCAGATGCTGGCGTTGAGGTAGGTGGCGTAAGCGAGCCATCCGACGTAAGGGATGGCGAGGAGGCCGGCGGTCTCGTCGACGTCCTTGACGGTGGCGGCCCAGTAGCCGACGGTTCCGGTGAGCGCGCCGATGTTGACGAGGGCGAGGCCGACGTTGCCGGCGCCGAAGAAGAGGGGCGACCAGAGCGCGTTGAGGCCGAGCTGGATCCAGTAGAGCGAGAGCGCCTTCTTGGCCGTGTCGCGGCCGAGGCCGGGCGGGGTGCGGTCGAGCGCCTTGACGGTGAGGTGCGAGGCCCAGCCCATCGAGGCGTACAGCACGGGCCACACGATGCCGTAGTAGCTGCTGGGCGGGTTCAGGCTGGGCTTCTTGAGCGACTTGTACCACACCGAGTCGGCCGAGTAGTTGGACGACTTGGTGGCAAAGCCGTTCACCACGCCCACGGCGACGGGGATGCCCACCGCCAGGATGGGGTTGCGCGGCTGCAGCGACAGGGTGGATGCAAGCATGCGAACACGGTCAGCGCGCGGCTCGCACGAAATACGTAAACAGCAGTTGCGGTGGAGGTACTCACGATGTCAATGAGGAGACCGGGAAGGTTGGACATGGTTGGCGAGATATCAGAACGGGCAAGGATGGATGTGGATGGAAGCAAAGGTGCAAAGTACGCTCAGCAGCCGGTTGAGCAGCAAAGCCGAGACTCGAGCCAGAGTCTATTTGTAATCCAGACCAACACGGGGCAGAGCGCGAGAGGGGGCGCGGCCGAAAAGGGGAGGGGGAAGGGGGGGAGGGCTGGCTCCAACTGCCGCGATCGCGAGCGACAGCCAACGCCGCTCTCACGGGCGTCGCCTCCTGCCTGCCTGCTGCTTCTATCTTTGGTGACAGCTCAACCCCTCGTCCAGCTCCCAGCTAGCTCTCGCTCTCAGGCTGTCTCTTCAATCGGCACGCGGATTGACAGCCCGTCTTTCGCTCTATGAAGCTGGTCCCTCGCGGCTGGCTACGGTTCGGCTGCTCCGCATCCGACGTGCCCGATGGATGGGGGCGTGTCTGTGAGGCTGCGTTGGCGCGTGCACGTTGGGCCGGCCCGCAGCTGCCCAACCGCGACCAGCCTCGGCATTTTGTTTCGGGATGCAGCTGTGCACTTGCGCACGTCCCAAAACGTGCGATGCACTACTGCAGTTGCGTTGCGAAAAAGAAAAAGTGGAGAAATTGCGGCTGCGAGCCAAGGCGCGCTGATGTCATGTCGGCCTCGACCCGATGCTGCGTGGCGCCTTGTGAGGCCCGTCAGTCATCGTCGCTCGTTGTGCCCGCGCCCCAATCCGGCTCGAGTCGGAATAAGCCAGGAGGAGTCGGCAGTGATCCGTATCGGGGGCTCTGCTCTTCCATTCACCAGCTCGAGGCCGGACCCTCACCACCTCAGCCAAGCACTGTTTGAGGCCCCTTTTCTTGATTTTTGGGATGCTTTTTCAGGGTGTCTTTTCGGGTCGCTTTTTTCTTTTAACTTTTTCGTTTCTTTGTGCCGGGCTGGATCCTAGGCGCGGCGAGCCAACGGGACGAGGCTCCGCTCTCCGCTCTCGGCTCTCCTTGGCCCTCAACGCAGGGTCCAAGCGCTCACGCAGCCAAAAGCTTAGCCGTGCGCAGCCAGGTGTACTGCGCAATCCTCAAAACCCTGGCGGGTGTATCGACACAACCATCATCGTCTCTGTATCATCGCAGCGACCGTAGCAGCCCCCCAAACCCTTCCTCTCTTCCTGGCGTCGTTGCGAGCTGGCTTCCACGTCGCCGTCCCAGTCCAAATTCGACTCACGTTTCGAAGCACTTGTCCGCGAACATTTCCTTGCCCTCTCTCGAGCGTTACGATCCAAGCTCCAGCACGACTTGCCCACATTCCACGTCCAAGCCACTCCTCTGCGGTCGCTGCATCATACAATTCTGCTTTTGCAACCGCAATGGCTCCATCGCAATCGGACAGCGAGCCCTCGGCGGCTCTGGCTGAACACTGCTTCTACTGCTTTACGGTCATCGAACACGAGCTCAACTCGAATTCATACTCGTCACGCCCACCTGCTGCGCCCTTCGAGGACGACGGCAACGAGTACCCCCTCTTTGTCACCTGGAACATCTTCCCGCACAGCTCGACTGCGCGCAGGTCCATCCTATCCTCGGCTTCCTCCACCGCCACTCCGCGTCTGCGCGGCTGCATCGGCACCTTTGAGCCCTATCCGCTATCGCAGGGTCTCGCCGAATACGCAAGCATCGCCGCATTCAAGGACCGTCGCTTTTCGCCCATCTCGTCGTCCGAGCTGGCTCGCCTCGAGTGCGGCGTCTCGCTGCTCACGCATTTCGAAGACTGCGACGACCACCTCGACTGGGCTGTGGGCGTGCACGGCATCTACATCCATCTGCCCAATCCCGCGCTCGCCCCCAAGCCTCTGCTGGCGAGAGGCAACGAGGATAGCGCCAGCTCCTCGTCGGGCTCGGGCGCATCCACCCCTGCCCCACTCAAATCCACCAGATCATCGCGATTCTCCAAATCCGCTCACAGCGGCCCCAATTTCCTCACCGCCACCTACTTGCCAGATGTCATCCCGGACCAGGGCTGGACGAAGCAAGAGGCCATCGATTCGGCCATCCGCAAGGCCGGCTTCAACGGCAAGATCACAGACGACATCAGAAACGCCCTCCGCGTACGCAGGTATCGCTCCCAAAAGGTCTCGCGCACCTACGACGAGTACCTCGCGTGGAAGCAGGACCACAACTAGAAGACTCGCTTGCGTCCTTGAATCCATCGTTCGCCTCGACTTGATCGCACTCTGTTTTGTTCGCCGTGCAATCGCATCTGCATGTCTTTTTCCAGTCTTTCAGTCTCGACCCTGCCTTGGAGCCAAATCATTGTGCTCAAGGGGAATCATTTTTGTGCATTGCCAGCATGGGATGCATAAATCAATTAGGTTGCGGTCGAAGCACGAATCAGGCCGCGTTGGCCGAGGGGTCCTTGGTGAATCGGAGGTAGGGCTTGACGGTCTCGTAGCCGGGGAAGAGCTTTTCGGCCTCCTCGCCCTGGACCGAGGGGTGGACGATGACCTTGTCGCCCTTCTGCCAGTTGACGGGTGTGGTGACGCGGTACTTGTCGCCGATCTGGAGCGAGTCAATGACACGCAGGATCTCGTCAAAGTGGCGACCGGTGCTGGCGGGGTAGCTGATCTTGAGGCGGATGACCTTCTTGGGGTCGATCACAAACACGTCACGCACGGTGAAGGGGATTCCCTTGGCATCGACGTTGGTAGGGTCGAGTGCGTCGAGCATGTCGTATTCGGTCGAGACCTTGCGGTCCTTGTCGCCAATGATGGGGAAGTTGACCGAGGTGTTGCCCACCTCGTTGATGTCCTTGATCCATCGGTCGTGCGATGCAATGTCGTTGGCCGACAGGCCGATGATCTTGACGCCGCGCTTCTCGAACTCGGGTGCCTTGCGTGCAACCTCACCGAGCTCGGTGGTGCAGACGGGCGTAAAGTCGTCCGGATGCGAGAAGAGGATGCCCCAGCTGTCACCCAGATACTCGTGGAAGTTGAGCACACCGCTGCAAAAAGCACAGATCCAACCCGCAGTCAGTCTAAAGCGTTCATCCTCGTTGTGCGTGTGGGGAATGCAAACTTACTGGGTGGTCTCGGCGGTAAAGTTGGGAGCAATGGATCCAAGTCGAAGGCCAGGCATCTTGAAAGCGTCAATGGGTATCGATGATCGAAACAGAGCAGTTGACGGATGGTGATGGTCGAAAGGCAAGCGTGCATCAATATCTCTGCTTCTTGTAGGATCTTGGCAATCTCAACTGCGAGCCCAGGAATCTCGCCATCCAAGAACACGCGGCACAAATCCTTGGCTTTGCCCACCACTGCCGCGAGGGGTGGCGAACCCAATGCAGCCGATCCGGCAATCAACAGCGCCAGAAAGCGCTCGCCAGGGTCGCAAACGGCGTTAGAAGAAATGCGCTGAGCTGAGCCTGGGCCGTGCGCGTGTGTGTGGAGAGCTGCGCCGTGTTGAAAGAGCGGGCGCGCGCTGACTGACACCAGACTCGAGAGCGATGGCACCTTGCCGGTCCCACCCCCGCACACCATCCGCTGCATCGATGGCGTGCTTCGGACATTTTGCTCTCCTCCCATCTCGCCGAGCAATTTGGCGACCAATTTGTGCGTTTTACCAGGCGTAACATGAGCGAGAAGAGCGCCAAGGTCACATGACCAGAATCGGAGCTTCGCGTGCGAAAGACCCTGTGCACACACGCGAGATTTTAGGCTCCTGCCGCAACGTAGCCGCGGGGATGCAGGGACCGACGCTGCTGGCTGACGCTCGGTAAGAGCCACAAGCCCGCGGATGCCGAAGTGGTCATTCTCCGCAGTCCAGCCTTGAACTCCACACGCCCGCCACCACCAAGCGGTGACTGACGATGGCTACATGGCAAGTCGCAAGCTCTTCAGCGCCAGCGAGTCGCTCGGCCGACTCTGCAGAGACAAATAAATGGACCTTTGCGCTTGGCGTGACCATTAGACCATCCAGATCAAGTCGGATCTGTAGGACGCTTCCCGAAGGCGATGCTTCACAATATTACGCATCGAACAAGGCGACTTTTCACGTTCTCTCGCTCTCCAATCTTTGCGCGGGACAGTCGAAGGGGCTGGATGTGGGGCAATGCTCGAGCATACAGCATCGCACGCGACCCTGCGTCTTTTGGCAATGCAGGGTCCAAAGGCGACAGCGTACCAGACGCACCCAAGGTGGCGCGGCGAAATTGGCTCTCCGCAACGAGGCCGAGCGTGATCATGCGTCCATGGAGATTCCACCAGCCAGTAGGTCGCTCGTCGCGGGGCTGGTAGCTGCTGGCCAGCTTGCGAGTCCAGACCGCGCTGGCCTACGCCACGACTTGGCTCGCGACTCCGACGCGGAGCGCAGAGGCGACCACGGCATCGTTATCCGAAGCGGAGTGGCTTGGTGATCGCATTTTACCACCAGCTCGTTCTTGCACCAGCCGGGCATACGTTGGCCTACTCGACGAGGTCTTTGGGCGACGATTGCTGAGCTGGCCGACGAGCGAGGTAAAGCTGCGCAATGAGGTCGATGCATGAAATTCAGCCGCCGCACTAGCGCCAAGCGCGTGTGGGGGAGCGCTAGCCGAACTGGTCTCCTCGCCGCCTCCTCCGCACGTCTGCTCCAGCAGCTTTTTTCGTCTCTTTAGCTCTGATATCTCGGCCCACGTTGAGCTGGGAGGGAGGGGGTCGTTGTCTAGCGAATCGATTAGCGGGCAAGTCGGTCGCTGTCAGCCCGTCGAACAAAGGGATTTGACGGGTCAAGGATGATTCGGGCTACGAGTCACTGCCAGCCGAGCAATGTGAGAGGCCCCAACTGCCAACGCAAGCGAGGCGCGCCGAGGCACTCACCATTGCCGCGCCTGCTTCATGCGAGGCTGCGGGGCACGCAACGTTGCCCGCGGGAGGGTGCTCGACACATCACCCTCTGCCTCGACGCGCGCTAGAGAGAGAGAGAGAGGGAGGGGCGAGACGGACAGCCGTCATCTGAGCTGACCGAGCGGCACCACCCCACACGGGCGCCCCGGCTCATATCGTCCATTGCAACGCGCCAAGCGCCCCTGACTGGAGCAATTTTGCGCGCCAGCCCGTCGTCGGATCTCCTGCCTGCGTCCAGCACGCATACCGATAGATACGCTTGCACGCCAAGCCAGCATGGACTCCTAAACCAACGGATAGCAGGGAGGAGATCGCATCGGAACAGCCGAAGGCGACAGAAGTGACTGGGCACGAGGTGACGTGCTTCTTTCCACTTCGAGAATCGCGCGGCTGACAGGTTTGGACCCTGATGATGGCAATCCGAGCCGACCGCGCAGCACTTTGGCACACGGCTGCTGGCGGTTGCGATCGCGACGCTGGCCCGTCTCGCATCGTCTCTTCCGATGCGATAGCTTACTGCACTCTCGTTCCCTTTGGGTCTGAGCTTAAGGCTGAGCTAAAGCCTCAAAACCATGGCCTTGTCGGCCTTCCCTTTGTCCCTTTTTCGATGTCCAGGCTCGCTTTGTTCCTCAGTTTTTCGTCGACATTTAAATATTTATTTTTTTGTAAAACAAAAAGAACTCGAGAGGGGGTGTTCTCTGGGCGTGTGTTGTTGGCCGTGCTCTCGTCGAGCGACACTCTACTGCCCAATGCGATCCGCGGTGGCTTGGCCTTGGGTAGGTCAGGCCATGCTCATGATTGGCGGCTGACTGCAGCTCGACAGCAGCTTGGCCGACTCGAGCTTGACCGGCAAGCACGAGCGCATGCTGTCCCGGCACGGCCAAGCCGACGATGTGCATGGCCCGGCGTGCTGGAAAAAGAGGGGCTAAAAAAGTGTTGGTCGCAACCGCTGCGTTTTTTTGACCGGTGGGCCAAGCGCGCTGCAACCAAAAGAGCGTCGGTTGCAGCGCGGTGCAGCGCGGTGCAGTGTGATGCAGCCAAAGTGTGCAGCTGAGATGCAGCCAAATGCGCGGATGTGCAGCTGATATCGCCCACCCTTCATCAGCGACGCCCATCCTGGCCACGCCTCGACGCAACATATTACCAACCCACCTCGCTGTCACCTGCAGCTTCTTGCATGGCCTCCATCCACCGACCCGTCGCTTCCCATCCCGCCATCCTCTCCGCTCCGCATTCCTCTCATTGCACCCACCTGCAGCACCACGCATACAGTCCACATCCGCACTTTTTTGGCAAGCGTCTCCACCACACCGCGCGCCATCGCCAAGCCAAAAAGCTTGGGAGCTATCGTATCATAGAGCGGTTCATCCGACACGTCTTGGCCTTCTCAACAGTCTCTGGGCTAAGCACGTCAATCGACCACGCATCGCAAGATTGGCATCTCGTTTGCTGCGACTGTCGCCCGTCCAAAGTTGCGCAGATTGCATCAATTCGGGCCCGCCTGCACAGCTGCGCACCACTCGGCCGTCGTGCAGACGCATCGGTTGCTGCACATCGTTCTCAGCTACTATTCCTCTGCAGCTCCTCGCTTTGCTGCCCGCTGCGCCTCTGTCCCCACCGCCGCACGCACTCGTCGCGCCTCCTCGCCTCATCACCTCCTCCCCTATCCATCTAGATCCTCCTCCCTCGTCGCTGTACAAGCCTCGCTTCGGCGCTACCGCAGCTCTAAATCAAAGACAAGACCCTGTCTCAGGAAGATTGGCTTCACTCCACCAACCCTTGCCACCACCTCGGCTTCCGTTCCTGGCTCGTCCCTTCCGTCTCCCAACCGTTGCGTCAGGTCCTCGCCTGCCTTCATCCGCACAGCCTTCGAGCCTCTTTTGCTTCTACGCACGGATCCATTTGCACGGCCCGCCTCATCCAATACACCTTCGACGTGCCTCGGACCTTCAACACGGTGCTTCTTCTGAATCAAGTTGCGGCTCGAGCACACACCTCCTCGCCCTCCTCGCCCTCCTCGCCCTCCTCGCCCTCGAACCCACTTTGATGCATCGCATGCGAGTCAGCATCACCACCCGCCTCTAGACCTTCGCATCTGGCGCTGGCGCTGGCCATTGGATCTTTCTTCCCTCTTCTTCCCCCCGCGCGCCACTCGCCATACCCGGCATCCTCCCGATCCGTCAATCTCAACTCGCTACGCACCCGCGCTCGCCATCTTGCTCCCGCTTCCGGACAAAGTGTAGATCATCCTTCGATACGCCACCCACCCCCGGACCCTTTCTTCGCAAGCGCTTCCAACTGTTCCTTCACGGACCCTGTCGATCCCTGCAGCTTGCCTCGTGCTAAGCGCACCCTGCCCCCCTCCCATTGCTTCTGGAGTCCACCCAGATCTCCCCACCTCAGCTTCGCCTGTCTTCGCCATCTCCTTTGCGCTTCGCCATCATCCGATACGCCTCCATCACTTGGTCAACCCACACCAAAGCGAAAGCTTGACGTCGAAGCCAGCGCAGCAACCAACCTTCTTTCAGCCACAGGCGTAGCGATTCCAGCGCCCATCCTTTGCCAACAATAGAATGACGGCACAGGTAGTCCTCGGCACAATGCCCCACCCCTTTCCATCGGCGTTCTCATCGCCCGTGGCCACACCTTCCCCAACCAAGGAGCTCCAGTTCCCATCACTCCCACCGTTCTCGCGTCAGACGTCCACACCCGCGTCAGCCGAATCAAGCAGCGACGCCATGCACAGTCAAGCACAATCATCGACCGCCGGCAATGCCTCTTCCAACACACCCTTTCCCGGTGTCGCAACCGCAGTCGCCGAATCGAGCGCACCGCGCACCTACCGTGCCCCCGACGCACGCCGCTCTTCTCGGCCGCGATTGCGCAGCCTGCAGAGCCTCAACTCGACACCAGCATCTCCTTCGCTCACCGAGCAAGACAGCGGTCGTGCTTTCATCTCCACCTCCCGCTTTCACACTTCCCATCCCAGCCTCGGCAGGGCTCCCTCACGCAATGCCGTCGAGTCGCTCCAGCCTCTGGCCGAGTCGAGCGTAGCTGCTTACTCCATCATAGCAGACCGTCCACCAGCACGCTCCCCCAACTCCGCCTCTCATCCCTGGCCCGCATCCAATCATCACACGGACACCGCCGCGTTGCCGCCACGCGCGCGCCGCTCTTCCACCAGCCCAAAGCTCGACTCGGGCCTGAGCGAATTCGGCCAGATGGGAGCTCCCTTCTCTGCCCACGCTCCCAACCAAGGCTTCTTGCGACGCAGTCACACCATTACAACAGGCATTAGCTCAGCTACTCCGAGACGCGCACCAGATGATCCCTCATCTCATCGTTCTCCGCCTTCCAGCGCCATGACTTACGGCCCCAGCAGCGGCAGGCATGCTCCCAAACTATCTCAACGCCGACAGACCGTCTCCAACGTGTCGCCATCTTCGCTCGATCGCGCGACTCCGGCACAAATCGCCGGTGTCTCTCCTGTCCCCAGCCGCACCCTATCCTATGCACAGCAGCACACGCCCCATGCTAACGGCGGCAGCGCCATCTCGGTTTCTTCGCCCCCGAGCCGCATCCGCGAACGTGGCACCTTGCCCAACAACCAACTCGAAGCCAAGGTCGTCATCCTCGGCTCGCAGGGCGTCGGCAAGACCTCGCTCGTGCATCGCTACACTTCGGGCCAGTTCAGCGTCGCCTCAACACCTTCCACCATCGGCGCCAGCTTCTTGACCAAAAAGCTCATCGTCGATGCCGTAAAGGTGCGCCTGCAGCTTTGGGACACCGCAGGACAGGAGCGCTTCCGCAGCATGGCGCCCATGTACTACCGCGGCAGTCACGCTGCCGTGATCGTGTACGACATCACCTCCATGTCGAGCTTCCTCGACGTGCGTGCTTGGATCGAAGAGCTCAAGAAGAACATGACCACCGACCTCGTCATCCACGTCGTCGGCGCCAAACTCGATCTCGCTTGGTCCCAGCGACAGGTCGAGCTCGACTACGCACGCGCCACCGTCAAGAGCTGGCTACAGCCCTACCAGACCCAGGCGATCACCTTCCCCACGCCCGGCTTCGCCAACGACTCGGACGGCAGTCCCGGCTCGCCTACACGGCCTCCGTCACGGCTGAGCGGCCTGGGTTCCCTGGCGATTGGATCCGCCTCCCGCCTCGCCGCCTTCCAACGAACATCCAGCCAGGCTGCAACTCCGTCGTCAGCCGCGGCGGGTGGACTCAAGCCCAGCAGCTTTGGCAGCAGCGGTGCTTCCAGTGGGTCCGCAGGCAGCGACACCGGCCGCGACGTCGCCGCCGACCTGGACGCGTTTGGCTTCAGCCTCTCGTGGGATGTGGTCGAAGTATCCGAGGTGTCGGCCAAGGATGACCGCGGCATCGAAGAGGTCTTTCTCGCCGTTACCAAGAAGCTCGTCGAGCGTCGCAGCCAGATTGAGCACGACCGCGCCGAGCGCGAACGCAACAGCATCTTTCTCTCGTCGCACGACGCTGATCAGCTCCTCGCCGGCAGCGACCAGCCAGCTATCACGCCCAACAGCTGGACCTGTTGTGGCTGAACTTCCTTTTCTCTTTCTCTTTCTTGCATCGCACTTTCCGTTCCGTCTACATCATCACTACCCAACTCACATCCGCTCCAGCTTCCGCATCGCATGCTCTGCTCATCCTGTCTCGTACCGCCGTCGACATCGCTGCGTTTCTCTGTCCCGGCCTCATCCCTCGCACTGCTTATACCTCTGAATCGTCAGCAAGTTGCCCACCTACAAGCTCGAGTGAAATGTCTGAAGATCACGAATGTGGGTTTGGTGATGCTGGAGGCGGGAGGGACTTTGTCATGAGGTGGGAATGAGTGTGGTTGCGTGAGGTTGGCTGTGGCGTTGAGTTGGTCAGAGGATTCTTGAGAGAAGGCTGGAGCGAGCGCGGTCGATAGCATTTGCATCGTCATGACGGTGTTTGCATCGCATGGAACTTGCACCACGGGCGCTGTGGGGCTTGAAGCGATGCATGGACTCGAGCGAGTGTAGCGTCGCACTTGGATTCTTTGTCTTGCTCCGCGTTGAGAGCGAGTCAGACCCAATCGGAACGCGAAGTGGAAGAACCAGCCATGCGCCCGCTCAATCGCGCGTACGTGGCTGCTACCAAGCTGATCGTCGTCGCAACCGTGTCGGTAGGATACGACTTTGAGAACGTGCGTCGCCACGACCTTGGCCAAGCAACAACTGGAACCATGCGAGCCGCAACGATAAGCATCATCATCCGTCTGCTTGCCCCCCATCGCCACGGGTGACTCTTGCCTAGTCGGCACGTCATTTGCACCTGCACCATCGCCAGCACCTTGGCTCTCCATGTCCGTTCTACGTCACGCTGCTCCAATCGACCAACACTGAAATCCAAATAGCAAACAAAGCCGACCCAAAACCTTTGACCCTCCCTCTTGACCATGTCACAATGGATCTCTCCTTGCACACGCTCTGCTGTGGCTGCCCCAAAAACAAAACAAGACTGAAACATTGAATACGAGACGCGGAACGACAATGACAAGGTCGAGAGACTAGAGGAAGAGGAGCCGGTTCGCCGAGACCTGCAAAACGCCCAAGTCCTGGTACTCTTGGAGGCACTCTTGGAACTGGTCCTCGACGAAGCCGGAAGCAAGGATGCGTGCCCGGAGCTGGGGGATGGGGATGGCGTGGTCGATGTCCATGGCGTCGTCGTCGGCGAGGGCGGCTGTGTGGGTATTGTAGAACTCGCGGATGATGCGGTAGATCTTGGAGATGTAGGTATGGTCCTGTGCAGTGTCTCTAGTCGCCAGCGAGGGGTGGTTGAGTACGGAGCTCTTGGAGACTTCGAGCAGACGCAGCGCCTCGTCTACATCGGGGAGGGAGACTTGATCGTCGAATCGCAGACGCGCCAAAGCCTGAGACAGACGGATGATACCCAGCAGCGTTCGTGCACTGACGTAGCCGGTACCGCTCGATGAAGGGCCAGTGGAGTCGGTGGAGAGTTCGTCTTCCTTGTACTGGTTGCGCATCTGGACGTAGGCGCCTACCACGTAGTCCGATACCGCCTTGCTGAGGACGGGACGCTTCTGACGCGCAAGCGCAATGTAGTGGCGCATGAGTGTGGGGCTGATCACATCGTACTCGAGCTCCGGATGCGCACTGTGCATATGCACATACGTCACATGCTGCGCAAGCCGCTCATCATCATCCCTCGAAGGCGTATCCAGAATCAGATACAGGATGTCGAATCGCGACAGCAACGCAGCCGGAAGATTGATGTTATCCACCGGACTCACGCGCGGATTGTACCGTCCGTACAGCGGATTCGCCGCGGCCAGGATCGAGGTGCGCGCGTTGAGCGTGGTGGTGATGCCCGCCTTGGAGATGGAAATCGTCTGTTGCTCCATCACCTCGTGAATCGCCGTGCGGTCGCTTTCTTCCATCTTGTCGAATTCGTCGATGCACGCAATACCGTTGTCCGCCAACACCAACGCTCCACCCTCGAGCACCATCTCGTCCGTCACGGGATCGCGCATCACCGCCGCGGTCAAGCCCACACCGGAACTACCGCGTCCCGTCGTGTAGACGCCGCGCGGAGCGACTTTGGAGATGTACTTGAGCAGCTGCGATTTGGCCACACCTGGATCGCCCATCAGACACACGTTGATGTCGCCGCGGATCTTCATGCCGTCGCCAACGGTCTTGCTGACTCCACCCACGAGCAGGAGGAGCAGACACTTTTTCACGTCGTCGTGGCCGTAGATCTCGGGCGCAATGCTCGATGCCAGCTTCTGGTACAGCGCCGGGTCGTCCTTGAGTTCGGCGATCTGTGCGGCGATTTCGGGCGTGCGCTGCATGGCGGTATACTGTTTCTTGAGCTGATGGATGCTCTGTGCATCCAGATACGTATCCGTAAGCAGACCGGCACGGATCGCCTTGAAGCCCGAGTAGGGCATGGGCAGAAAGATGCCGCCGACGTGGACGACGTCTCCCGGATTCATGGCGCGTGTAAGTGGGCCGTAGACGTGGATGGTCATGGTGCGCGGGATGTGGCCGACGGGAACCTGATCGGCCATTTCTTGGATCTTGACTTCCTGGAACGGCACAAACTTGCTCGCGCGCACCTGCGGGTACAGCGGGCCGCGCGTGTTGTTGGTGAGGCACCGGCGCGAGTTGCACTGCGTCAGCGGCATGTACTGGCGCGACGTGACCTCCTGGAACACCTCGGCGCCGCACACGTCGCACGCATACGCATCCACCAGCAAGAACGGCTTCACCTCCGACACGCGCGTCACGATACCACGCACCGTAATCAGCTTGCCCAGATGCGAGCCACGCACCGCACGCACCGCCAGCGGCTCCTCGGGCTGCTCTCCCGCCACCCGGCGCGTGGACGGCTTGAGGTAGAGCGTGTACCTGCGCAGCAGCACGGGCGGGAAGACGTTATCGCTGGCATCTTCGGGTGCGACGCCGGTGTCGTTGGGGTCTTGGGCGCTCTCGACGGTGCGGGCGTTGCGCTCCATGCGCTGGTGGCGGATGACGTCGAGCACGTCGTCCTTGTGCGAGATGTCCTTGCTCGGCTCGGGCACCAGGCGGTCGACGCACTCGGCAAACAGATCCGCATACCGCTTGGCATTGCCCCGAATCGCTCCGACGAGCTGTGCGCCCGACTCGCCCGTTGCTGTGTTGACGTGCGCCGCCACATCGTCGAGCTCGACGACGAGCGAGTCCTGCTCGCGGTTCGCAATGTTCTGCAGCTGGTGCATGTAAAACGGCACCTGGCGCGAACTGGACGCCTCGGCCTCGGCGCGAGCGCGACTACGACGCTGTGCCGCCGAACGGTCCACATTCATGCGGTCGATGGCACCGCTCAGCTCGCGCTCCAGCTCGTCTTCGTCGTCGTCGGCATCCTCGAGGCTGATGGGCGCACCGGCCCCCTGCGAGACCAGCGTGGTGAGCCGTGACGCGGGCGCCTTGAAGAAGCACAGGAAGTCGGTGATCTTCTGACGCTCCTCGTCGTAGTCGACGTTGATCGAGATCGTCGGCAGGATGGGAGCGGATGCAGCCATGGCGACGAGACTCTTTTTTTTCGGCAGCGGCGGAGGTATCTGAAGCGACTTTGCTGCGGTGCTGCGCGGCCTTGGTGAGTGTCTAGCGCTAAGGATGTATGCGGCGTCGTGTATGGAGGGATGGGAGTGTGACGAGGATGAGGAGGGGTGCGCTGGATGTCGAGAAGGAAAGCAAGTGTTGCGGACTGGCGCGAGGAGGGAATGGGCGCTGTGGAATTTCTGCCCATCTCTGCCTCGATTGCGACTTCGCCTTCGCCTTGGCTGCTGCGCTTCAGCGCGCGTGGCCGTGCAATTTACACGACGTGCGACGCGCGCGCTCGTGCTGTCTCGGCGCGTCTCACAACACGCCCCCACACGCGTCTGGCTCTCCGCACGCGTTTTTCTTCCACTGTTACGCCAGCGCGTCTCGGACGACGACACCATGCTCCACTGCCAGACGACGACACTGATTGCAAAGACGGTAACATACAAAACGTAGCACCTCGTCGCTTACACTACGGCTTGAGCGGCAGATCCGCCAGGCACGGCGCGCTGAACAGCCTTCCCGTCCACGCCCCCCGCACCGTCGGGATCGCCACGTACGTCCACAGCGCGATGTTGGCGACCACCAGCGCGGTATAGGTGATCTTGAGCGCCAGACTGTCGAGCTCCACCGCCAGGCTCGCGGTGCAGATGGCGAGACTGGCCGAGGGGAAGGTGAGACCCCACCAGCCCATGTTGAATCCGAGCTTGCCGTGGCTCAGCTCGCGTACGATCGTGCACACGCCGATCACGAGCCACCACATGCCCAGGCCAAAGAGCATCATGGCCGAAATGAGCCCAGCGCCGTACAGAGCCTGACCTACCGAGAAGAGCTGCGGCACCCCGGAGGACGATGCCGGCACAGAGATGACGGGAAAAAGTTGCAGCGCCACACGGCCGAGGTGCAGACAGGCGTAGCCGCCCTGACCGCACGGTCCGAGCGGAAGGAATACCGAGATGATCACGTCCCGCGGTGGACTGTTGAACAGCAGCAGACGCTGAAAGTACAGCACCTGGATCAACAGCGCCAGCGGCAACCCGATCCCGAGCACCAGGTAGCTCACCACCATGATGGTGAAGGCATAGGTCGGGTAGCGCTCGATAAAGATCTCGGCGAGCACGCTGCCCGTTGCAGCGGCGGTGATGGGCGGGACAATGGGCAGCAACAGTGCGGCGGTGATGCCTTCGAAGTAGTGCTTCTGGTACGTCATCATGCTAAACGGCACCCCGACGCTCGTTAGCAGACTCAGCACCACACACGCCCACCACATCCCACTCGCGGCCAGTGCAAAGCCCATCCCCAAACCGAACTCGACCGTGCCCAGCTGGGCGATCCCACTGACGATGGTGATGAGGCCCATGGGTAGGGTGCCTAGGAACATCGACTTTTGCGGATGCTTGATCGTCAGCGGCAGCACCTCGGGGTACATGACGTACCGCGCCAGGAACGCGCACAGAAAGACGATGAAGATCACAATATCCGCCAGCAGAAACACCGCTGCCGGGTATCGCAGTCCCGCGTGGATCGATGGCCAGGGTAGGAGGTTGAGCAGTGTGGCGATGACGCCCGTGCCCATGGTTACGCTGAACCACGAGGGGGTGAAGTGGAGCACGCGCTCGCGGATGCCGTGTCGACGCATGGGCTTGCCATCCTCACCCACCATCTTGATGCGCATCGGCACATCGCTCGCCTGCGTACTCGATGTGCCACTCTCCCCACTCTGCGTTCGAGCGGTAGTGGCTTTTTCCGAGTCGGCGGTGCGTGCCAGCTCTTCGGCCCGCTGGCGAACACCCGTCCTCCAGGCTGCCTTGCTCGCCTTGCGCTTCGTGTCGACCTTCCTACGCCGCATCAGCGTGGGCTTTGCTCGAGCGCGATTCGATCCACCGTCTTTCTGCGCTGAAGAGGGCTGTGTTGCTTCGGCTTCACCCGTGAGCACACGCGTTAGACGCTCTCCATACGTCTCGGCATCCTCCATGCCAAACTCGTCGTCCGCTGCTGCTTCGACACGGCCTGCCTCGAGCTGGGTGGGCGCCACATCGTCCTGATCCGCATGGCCATGCTCGTGCGCTGCGGCCATCACGTCTCGTTGCGCCTCCAGACCCGGCGCGTCCTGGTATACCTGGTTCGAAGTCATCCCCGAATGTGCAGCCTGTAGTCAAGCTAAGGGTCTAGCTTTGGGGATGCGCGCATCTTGTATTGATTCTTCGAGGCGTGGGGGGAATGAACAGGGCTGACTCGAATCGACGGAGCTCGGAACCTCGGCCGGGGTGTTGGGACGCAAAGGATGGTGGACGTGCAGATGCAAGCATGGCGCACAAAAGTGGGGCGCTTCGGAGGCAGCGGCCAAACTTGCAGCGGGTGGCGCGCTTAATCCCGCATCTGCCTCCACCTGCATCTCCCCGCGCGCGCCAAAAAAAACATCAAGCTGTTACATCGCTCACCAAAAGGGTATCGCCACCTCACTGCCGCTACTCAATGCTACGAAACGTCGTTTGATTTCCAACACTACTTGCGACATGGAGCGCTTCAGAGGTGCGACTTGAGGCCATTCTTGGCGAGCAAGCCTTCCGAGATGGCGTTGGTCTTGTTGAGCCTCTCCCACACCTCGGGTGCCCTGCGCAGTTCGAGCTTACCGAGCTGCTGCAGGTGCACCTCGTCGGGGCCATCGGCGTAACGGAGCGTACGCAGCTGGGCATAGGCATACGCCAGGATGGTATCTTGCGAAACGCCCTCGGCGCCGTGGGCCTGCATGGACATGTCGAGCACCTCGAGCGCTGCATTGACCACCGCGACCTTGGACATGGCGATCTCGCGCAGTGCGCCCTTGGCGTTGGTCTTGTCGATCATGTTGGCGGCGGACAGGACGAGCAGACGCGACTGCTCGATCTTGATGCGCGCCCACGCAATGTTCTGGACGATCGTGCCGTGCTCCGAGAGCATCTTGCCGAATGCACGCTTGCGCTGGTCGGTGGCGCGTGCCAGCATGAGATCGAGCGCGCGCTCCGCCGTGCCGATGGTGCGCATGCAGTGGTGGATGCGTCCAGGTCCCAGACGACCCTGGATGATCTCAAACCCACGACCCCAGCCGAGCACGAGGTTGCTGAGCGGCACGCGCACATTCTCATAGATCACCTCGCAGTGGCCCTCGGGTGCGTCGTCGTAGCCAAACACGGTCATCGGACGGATGACCTTGACGCCGGGCGCGTTGGCGGGCACAATGACGATGCTCTGCTGGGCGTGCGTGTTGGAGTTTTCGGGGTCCGACTTGCCCATGACCAGATGAACGGCGCAGCGCGGATCACCCGCACCCGAGATCCACCACTTGTGGCCATTGATGACAATCTCGTTGCCCTCCTGACGAATCGAGGTGCGGATGTTGGTAGCGTCCGACGAGGCGATGAAGCGCTCCGTCATGGCAAAAGCCGAACGGATCTCGCCGTTGAGCAGCGGCGTGAGCCACGTCTGCTTCTGCTGCGCATTGCCGTACTTTGCAAACACCTCCATGTTGCCCGTGTCGGGTGCGGCGCAGTTGAGCGACTCGGAGGCAAAGTGCGAGCATCGACCGGTCATCTCGGCGATCACGGCGTACTCGAGGTTGGTGAGCGGCGATCCGACGTCCGGGTAGTGCTTGGCGGAGAGGAAGAGGTTCCAGAGTCCCTGTGCCTTGGCCTTCTTCTTGAGCTGCTCCACCACCTCGGGCACCACCTTCCAGCGCTTGGCCGGGTCGGTGGACACCTGGGCGTGGTAGAGCCTCTCTGCGGGGATGCACTCGTCAATCATAAAGCGGATCACCTTGGCGAGCGTCTCCTTGCCGAACGGCGTGAACTTGTCCTCGATGAATGCCCACGTGCCGGCGCCGACGTAGTTCTTGATGAGCGCGTCGCCACCCAGGCTGGCAGGAAGCACGGTCGACATGGTGGTGTGTAGTGTGTGTGCGGGGTTCGGTTATCGAAAGGAGGGAGGGGAAGAAAGTATCGCGAGCGGATGTCACAAGGCGGGGGTGATGGAGGAGGCGCAAGGTAAAGGGACCGGCTTGGGTACTTGTAGCGAATCAATGTTGCTGGCCGGCTTTGGGGGGCCAAAGGGTCCGGGAAGAGGTTGTCCGGGGATGGACCGGAAAGCAGCCGTCGTTGGGTTGGCGTGGCGGGGCGCGAGAGAGAGAGAGAGGCCGTGCGCGCATTTCCTCCAGCTGCCGCTGCTGGGATGCCCCAAAGTAGCAGAAGCCAAGCGGATGAATTTTGTGGGGATTTCTCTTCCCCCGCGCGCCGAAGCGCTCGTTGGCGGTGAGTGAGCGCGCGGCACAAACACGCGGCTTCGCAAAATTGGTCAGAAAAGAGAAAAAAAAGAGAGCTTCGTGTGGCTTCGTTCGGCTTTGGACCGGCTAGACGCGCGGCGCTTCGAGTAGCCGGTCAGCCCGGCCACGCCTCTGTGCCCACTGCATGCCTCTACTCGTGCTGCTCACCTCAGCCAAGTCACAAGTGCTGCCACGGGATCCGCATACGAGCAGCCCACACTGATTTCAACACAGACATCAAACAACTTGCAGGTTTGACTACGCTCGGGCTCAAACTTCTGATCAAGAACAAGCTCGAACGAACGAAAGAGAAAGGCGTAGACAGCCGAAAGCGGGCACCAAGTGGTGTAAGTTACTGGAGCGCGAAGCTGCATGTAGCGGAAAAACTCGAGATGCGCATGTGCACTCTGCATTCCTTCGGCGTGGTAGCTTGTCGAGGCTGAGGTTCGGAAGCTCAGGACCGAAAGGGTTTGCCCCGCCCTGTGTAGACTCAAAGCCAAGCAGCGGCAACCTAGAAGGGCCAATTTGGGGTCAGGAACAAGCTGGCGGACCCTTGGGCGGACGTCCATTCGGCCGGGTTGGTGCTGGCGCTTCTCAAGTGGATTGCCGGCCAAAGCCACGCGTCGGCGCTTACGACTGCGCTTTAAGCCCGGCTGAACCTCCACCTCGCGCCTAAAATTCTGGGCTCAACCTTGGGCTCAGTTCGGCTTGCCACCGTTGAGGATGTCTTTCCCACCAACAACGACCATTCGCAGGCTGTTCATGCGACACTGACATACAGCGCTAGGCGTCGACGCACGGCGGAGGTGGAAGAACCGAACGCTCATCATGAACAGCTTCAGCCTCGAAGTAGTGTACCGCAAGCAGTCGTACACTGTGCAGGGACTGAGGTCGGACACCACCGTGGCGCAGTTGCGGCAGGCGATCGAGGAGCTGACGTACGTTGCTGCGGATAAGCAGAAGCTGCTCGTGCCGCGAACGGCTGGTGTGGCCGACCTCAATCATGGCGCGGACGAGCGCACGCTGGGCGATGTAGGCCTGGCGAGCCGACCCGAGACCAAGGTGACGGTGCTGGGACCATCGTCTTCGGAGCTAGAGGCGCTGTACTCTGCCGAGGCGGAGATGCAGAAACGCAACGCACCACGGAAATACCATCCGAGCGTGCTTCGTGGCGCCAAGCTTCGCAACACAACCCAGGCGGGTTCGAGCCATTCGCCATTTGACAAGATCTACGCACATGCAACGACGCCCGAATCATCGCCTCTGCACAGCAAGGTGGTCGACTACCTCACGCGGCTGAGTCGCGATCCGGGTATCCTGCACATTTGTGCGCTCAACCACTTTCGAGTGGGTGCGCTTACCGAACTGCTGCCATGGGAACATCCCGGCCTGCTTGGGCTTAACGAGAATGCGGGGCAGCGAATTTTGCTGCGCATCCGCACGGATGATGCCGAGGGGTTCCGGGACTACAAGACGACACGGCGTGTGCTGGTGCACGAGCTGGCGCACAACAAGGTCGCCGACCACCCGCCCGAGTTCAAGATCCTGAACAGCAAGCTCAACGCCCAGATCGACGAGTTCGAACGCGCGCAGCGGGATGGAACGCACAGACTCGTCGAGGGCGACGTTTACGAACCTTTGCCACCGACAATATCGGGTGGAGGGCAGAGGCTGGGAGGAGGTCCGGGGGCGGAGAGCGAGAGCGCAGAGGAGCGGCGCCAACGCGTGTTGATGGCTACCATGCGCCGACTCGAGCGCGAAGAGCACGAGATCGAACAGAGCTGTGGCAGCGCTACCACCAAGCCGAGCCATCCTTCGTGAGCGAGCGACAAGACGATGACTTGTTTGTATACTAGAGAAAGACCGTGCTAATCAAGGTGTAGATGCTATTCATCAGAAGCCGAGACTGATCTGGATCGGCAGCGGATGCTTGGGATCGGGAGAAACCCCAAGCCGGGAGTTTTTTTGGAACTGCATTTCGAAAGACCAACACCACTCTCGCCTTTTCGCCGCTTTTTTCCCGCCTTTTTTGGGCTGTGCTGGGGCTGCGATGCTGTGCCGGGCGCGCGTCGAATTGGGTCCAACAACAACACGCAGCTGCTCCTGCACGGGCGTCGGACTTGCCGAGAGGTGGGTGTGCCCAACCAAAGCGGTGCAGTGCGACAAAGGCGCAGCGCCAATTTCACGGCTTGGGCCCAGCACAGCTTTGGTCGATCGGTCCAACTCCGCCTTCAGCGCCGGTCGAGTGGAGTCAAGACAGAAAAGAGTGTGGTCGGTGAATTGAGTTTGAAGATCAAAACGTGCCCGAGTGGGGGAGGGAGGCAAAGAGAGAGAGAGGGAGAGCGCCGCTAGGAGAGTGTAAGGAGACGCCCAAACGCGCCTGTGCGTACCACTACTCGACCAACACCTGGGCCGCCTTCCCGTCCGCTGCCGCTTCAACACCACCATCTTCCACCATCACCGTCGCTGGATCCGGTCGCCCACCATGCCGCCGCCATCATCCGAGCCCGTGCACAAGGGCACGCTCGTCTGCGTCGTCCTCAAGGCGCGCAACCTGCCCAACAAGAAATCCATCGGCAAGCAGGATCCCTACACCGTCCTCACCATGGGCACCGAACAGCAAAAGACCAAGCCCGACAAGCGCGGCGGTCAACATCCCACCTGGGACGAGCAGCTCCACTTTGAGATCTACGAAGACATGGAAGACGCCCTCGCAAAGGCCTCCAACACTGGCTCCGGCTCCGCTGCCAAGTCCGCCTCCTCCTCCGCTACAGACAAACTCAAGGGCGGCAAAAAGGTGCTCAAGGTGGCGTGCTACGCCGACGACAGCAAGGAGCCCGAGTTCATCGGCGACGGCATTGTCGACCTCACAGACACGCTCAAGACCGGCGAGTTCGACGAGTGGGTCACCATCAAGGCAAAGGATCGCTATGCAGGCGAAGTCTACCTCGAGCTCACCTTTTACTCGTCCGCTGCGCCCCCCAAGAAGCGCAAGCCCCACACCAAGCCTCAACTCTCCGGCACAGACACCTACGGCGGCGCAGGCACCTTCCAGCGCATCGACGACCTCGCCGATTCAGCTGCCCCACCAAAGCCACCCAAGGGCAAGACCGACCATCCTCCCATCCCTGCCTCCATGCGGCCCGGTGGCGGCGCTGCCGCTGCATCCGCTGCCAACTCGCACGGTCGCATGTCCAGCAGCATGTCTACCTCCAGCCTCGCTTCCTCCCTCCACAGACCCGCCGGCTCCTTGTCGCACTCCCAGACCATGCACGACCTTGGCGCTGGCACCATCCGCCCCAGCTCGTCGCTCGCCAACCTCGACGCCTACACCCCAGCCTACGCCCCCGCCAGCATCTCGCGCTCCACCAGCCCCGTCCCGCCCTCGTCCGCCTACCACTCGGCTGCGCCCTCGCACGCCTCGCACGCCTCGCACGCCTCCTCCATCGGTCCCGCCGCTGGGTCTTCGCGCCGCAACAGCTTCGCCGCTCCCCATCCCTCCGAGTTTGGCCATAGCGTCACGCCGTCCGCATCGTACTACGCACAGCACTCCATGACTCCCTCGCAGAGCCACCACCATCTTGCTGCCGCCCAGCAGCCGTCCGAGGCCAGCGACGATCGCTACGCCACCATTCGGCCCGGCGCAGTGGTGCAGCAGCATCAGGTGCAGCAGCACCACCATGCGCAGTATGGCATGCCGCGCTCGCACTCCATATCCCACGTGCCCGCGTACGCTCAGATGCCCCAGCCGGACTACGGCGCCGATCAGCTCGCGCACTCCATGGGCCAGATGAGCTTCCATGCGCCGCCCGCGTCCTCGGGCACCGACAAGCCGCTGCCACCGCCAACGCCCGTGCAGCAAGAAGAAAGGCCGCCGCAGTCGCACATTTACCAGACACCCGCGCACCTCGCCTCGCTCTACACGCCGCCCTCGACGGTAGGTTATGCAGCGCAGCACGAGGTGCATCAGGGCTTGCAGAGGCCAGTGTCGCCCGCGGCGAGGCCGGCATCGGCGCTTTCGCAGTACAGCACCAGCCCCGCAGCGCCACATGCACAGTCGGTCGTGAATGCGCAGGCGTACTATCAGCAGCAGGCGTCGCAGCCACCGCCGCCGCCGCCGCCGCAGCAGCAGCAGCAGCAGCAACAGCCGCAGGTGGGCGCGTACTTGTCGCAGCCGCAGTCGGTGCCGCCTCGTGCCGCCTCGCCGGGCATTCCGCAGGGATACACGCCTATTCCTTCGCCCTATAGTCAGCCGCCTGCGCCGCAGCATCATCAGCAACCGCCTCCTCCGCCGCAGCCTGCACCACCACCTCAACAGGTGGCAGCGTCGGGGCACGTTTCGCGACCTTTGCCGTCGACGCAGAGTTCGACATCGTTGGCGTCGCAGGCTGTTCCGCCGCCGCATGCGTATTCGCATCTGTACCAGGCGGTGCAACAGCCTTCGCCTCCGCCCGCGCACGCGCACACGCACTCCTACTCGCAATCGAGCTGGACTGGTCCTCCCCCCTCACAGCAGCCTGCGTATTCTGCACCACCGAACGGGGGTGGGATTGCAGCATCGACGAGTGGGTATCTCTACACCCAAGGTGGCGAGGGATGGGCACCGCAGCGTTCGCCATCGCCTCTACCGCCCATTCCACAGCCACAGAATTATTCGGCTGCACCTTACCCTCCCGCAGCGGCGGCAGCGGCGGGGTATGCGTATGCAAATCAGCCACAGTACGCCCAGTATCCACCGCAGTATCCACAGCAACAGCAGCAGTACGGCGTGCCCGCTTCGGCGTCGTCAGTGTATCAGCCTCATCAGTACCACCATTAGAATCACAGGTAATTGCATGTTATCCGAGGGAATTGCGGGGGTTAAAGGCCGGGGGGACGTGTGGGTGGGGGGCCGGGTGGAAGCGCGCGTGCGGGACTAGCACTGCGACTGCGACTGACACTGCGACTGAGGCTGCGGGAGGAAGCTGAGCGAGAGGGAGAGCGCGAGTACGAGCGACGACGACCACCGCTGTGCGATCGAGACGAGACTGAGCGCGAACGCGAGTGCGATACAGAGCGTGATCTCGACCTCGACTTGGATCGCGAGCGCGAACGAGAATCATACCTCGACCTCGTCGTGGACCTCGACCTGGACCTGGAGCTGGAGGTGAAGCTCGATCTGGAAGGCGATCGACTTCTCGCACGTCCCCGTCCCACCTCTCGCCTCGTTGACCTGCCCTCATCTCTGCGTCGGGGGGATCGCTCGCTCGAGCCCGAATCGGATCCCGAGCTTTCGCTGTACTTGCCGCGCTTCCTTGCACGAGGCGATGGCGAACGCACCTTTTCCTCCCTCTCCCTACGCCTACTCCATCCAGCATCCCTCTCCTCGCCCGCCCTTTCGCGCTCTCTCCTCGCATCGGCCTGTTGTTCCTTCCTCCTCTCCCACTCCTTCCTCCTCTCCTCATCCCTCCTCCTTCGCTCTTCGATGCGCTCCTGCTTCTTGCGTTCCTGCAGCTCGCGGTCAAACGCATCGCCCTCCCTATACCCGCTCTCCACCCCCACTGCCCTTGCGAATCGTCGTTCATCATGCTGCTTAGCTTCTGCCAGCCTATGCGTATCCCCCGCCCTCAACTTGGCCGCATCGATTTTCGATACCGCCTCCTGCTCGCGTTGCTGCTCCATCTGCGCGGTCAGCTTCTCGCGCAACGCCTGCACCTGGAGCTCAATCTCGTCGTCGTGGACATCGTCGTCTTCGAGCTGCACGCGTAGTTCCATACAGCGCACTTCGACGCGGCGCTTGCGTTCGTGCTCCAGAATCGCTGCATCCGGCTGCGTGTGTCGCACATCAGGGGCGGACGAGGAAGCGGCAGGTTTGGTGAAGGGATTGTCGCGCGGTCGGACGTTGGATAGGTTGCGTTGGATGTAGCCATTCGTGCCTGTGCCACGCGCCGTCTTGAGGCCAATACCGTTGTACATGGCGATAATAAAGGCGCCGAGGCCAAAGATGGAAGAGATGGATGGTGGTGGTGGTGAAGAGAAAGGGTGGATGTGGACGCCAAATTTAGATGGCTCAGATTCGGATGTCGGAACTGCGAATCGATTTCGGCCGGCTCTGCTGCGCGGCGCCAAAAAAGGCCAGAAGGTTGGACCCTGAATCGGTTCCACCTGTCAAAGCTCCACTCACCGACTTGGTGCGCACCCACCTCCTCGCTCATTGTTCCTGCCGCAACTTCCATCGCACAGCGGACCGGCTCCAACAAAGGGACATCGACTGGATATTATCTCACTTGCCAGACAAGCTCGCGGCGCAACTGCCGCTATCCGACCTCAGCTTCATCTGCACACATGAGCAGCGGCATCCCACGCCAGCCTGCACCAGCCGTGCGCGAATCATATGAACCCACCAACCTGTCGGCAAGCTTCGGCTGCTTAGAGGGTGGAATGCCCTGGAAGCCTTAACTACGTCTTCGAACAGGATGCGGCTTCGTCCTCCTCCTCAGCCGCATCCGCACCCCTTCCCGCACTCCCTCTTCCGCAGCTGAACCTTGAAGAGCCCGCACGGAACAGCATCGGAGACATGGATATATTGTCCGCACAGGCTCGTGTGTCCAACTGGCTTGCCGACGTCCATCTGTCTCCGCCCACCTCGTCTCCAACACCCATCGACCATATCGATATCGACCACCTCTCGTCCGTCGCTGCCACTCCTCTGTCTCATCAAAGTCTGGATACAATGGCAAAGCGTTCTCGTCAGCTCTCGGCCAGTCCAGCGCTGGAACCAGCCGATCCAGGTATAGCACCCTCACCGCCCCCACACGCTACCGTCGAGGACGATGGCGCGCGCAAGAAGCGCAGGATCCTCGAGCACATCGCTGCCCAGACCGCCGTCGATCCCTCCAACCAGCTTCGCACCGACCAGCTCACCTTCGTACCGCGCTCCTACCAGCTCGAGCTCGCCCAGATCGCCAAGTCTGGAAACGTGCTCGTCTGCCTCGACACGGGCAGCGGCAAGACGCTCATCTCGGTGCTCCTCCTCCAGCATATCCACCAGCAACCCCTCCCTCCCACCAACCCGACCGCCAAGCGCAAGGTGTCGTTCTTCCTCGTCAACCTCGTCCCGCTCGTCCACCAGCAATCGTCCGTCATCGCCGGCAACTCCGACCTCGCCGTCGGCAAGCTCTATGGCGAGCTCAAGGAGGCCACGCGTGGCCGCAACAAGCTCACCGTCGACCACTGGCACGCCCCCCAGTGGGCCGCACTGCTCCAGTCGCACCAGGTCATCGTGGCCACCGCGCAGTGCTTCCTCGACGCGCTCATCCACGAATTCATCAAGATGGACGATCTCAACCTCATCGTGTTCGACGAAACGCACCACACGCTCAAGAATCATCCCTTCTTTAGGATCATGAAGTACTACCGGCTCGCACCCGCCGATCAGCGGCCCAAGATCTTTGGCATGACTGCCAGCCCCATCTTTACGAGGAGCGGCATGTTCCACGAGGCCGCGCACTATCTGCAGAGCACCATGGACGCCAGGATCCACACCGTGTCCAAGGCAGCACTCGACGACCTCGACAAGGTCAAGCAGAAGCCCGACGAGCTCGTCGTCGAGTTCGCGCCCTTTGTCACCGTGCTCGACGACGAGCTGGACGGCGTGCCGCTGTCGGAGCTCAGCCGCGAGATGCTCGGCATGTTTGCGGTGGATGTGGCGCTGGACGATGACCAGCTTGATAGCGTCGAGAGGCACTTTCGCGACGAGGTGCAGCCCAAGCTCGAATACACCATGCGCCATCTGGGCGCCGTCGGCTGCGATGTGTTTTGGCATAGTACGCTGCTCGAGCTGCGCTCGCGCGCGCGCAAGTGGGCGGCTATCGGCAGGGATAAGCGCACGCTCGTCAGCGATGCGTGGATCGTCGATGCCAGCATGCGCAATCCGCCCGAAAACGGTGATGATGGCGCAGAAGAGCCGCAGAAAGCGCCTCTACCGCTCGGCGCCGCTCACCTGTCCACCAACAGCGAGCTGAACCGACGCATCCTGCTGCACATGCGCGCCCAGCCCGCGTTACCCGACGAGCTGCGCATCGATGCTTCCAATGCATCGCCAAAGCTGCTGCGCCTTGTCGAGCTGCTGCAGTGCTTCGAGCCGGACGCGGCCAACTTTTGCGCGATCGTGTTTGTCGAGCGTCGACAGACGGCGACGCTGCTCGTCGAGCTCATCAAGCGCATGCCTGGGCTCGGCTTTATCCATCCCGAGTTCCTGCTCGGCCACGATAACGGATCGGCCGCTGGCGGGGCGCCTGCCATGGACTGGCACGACCAGGTGCAGGTGCTCAACCGCTTCCGCCGCCGCGCGCCCACCAACCTTCTCGTCGCCACCTCGATCGCCGAAGAAGGCCTCGACATCCAAGCCGCCAACCTGGTGATCCGGTTCGACCTGTTCAACCGGCGCATTTCGTTCCTCCAGTCGCGCGGCCGCGCACGCGCGCGCGGGAGCCGGTTCATCCTCATGGCCGAGAGCGGCAACGCCGACCATGCCCAAGTCATCCACAACGCCTTCGACACCGAGGCGCGACGCAGCAAGTGGCTCGATGCCATCACCGAGTCCGGCGGCGACGATGCCGATGCCGATGCGATGCTGTGCGACGAGTGGCAGCAACGACTGCGCATCGAGCCCGAAGATCCCGATGCCGAACCGGCGATCCACGAGCCGACCACAGGCGCACGGCTGTATGCCGAAGACGCCCCGAGCCTCGTGGCGCACTATGCGGCGACGCTGCACAGCGAGTATCTCAAGGACGCCGTGCTGGCGTACCGCATGCAGAGCACCGAGGTGCTCGGCGGCACGCCCGCGTTCAGCTGCACGCTCGAACTGCCTAGTACTGCGGCGGTGCGCAGTGTCGAATCCGGGCCGTGCAGCTCCAAGAAGCGCGCTAAGCGCATGGCGGCTTTACGCGCATGCCAGCAGCTGCGGAAGCTCGGAGAGCTCGACGAGTGGCTCATGCCCAAGCTCATCGGTGCCAAAGTGGCCGATCGCGACGCTGCGCCTGCGATGATGAACCCGCACCATAAGGCGTGGCGCGGGACGGGACAGCCCATCCACGTGCCCGTCAAGAAGATGGATGGATGGGCGCGGTTTCACGCGCAAGGTGCGAATGAGCAAGTGCAGTGGCATGCGACGTTCCTCCCGATGGCTAGCTTTGATGCGGGATGCCAGCCGCTGCTGCTGCTCACGCGCGGTGCGCTGCCGGCTACAGAACGGTTGACACTATACCATGCAGCTTCGGGCAAGATGAAGCCGATCCGCGCTGCATCGCTCGGCGCCGTTCCGCTGGAAAGCACAGACCTCGAGGCCGCGACGCGGTTCACGCGGTTCGTATTCGCGCTGTTGAGCCGCCGCGAATCCGGGCCTGATGACGGCGAGCCAGCCGTGCTGGTTGCACCTGTCCGCGTCGCCGATGGCGTAAGCGACGTGACGACCTGGTCGCAGCTCGCGTTCGACTGGCCAGCCACGCTGCAGCCATCGCGCATCGACCCGTCAGGGCTCGAGTCGCTGCACAACACGGTGCTTACGCGGCAGCACGGCTATGCGTCGAACGCGCTGTACATCTTCCAAGACGTCAGACACGACCTCACGGCTCTCTCACCGCTCCCATCCAAGGCCGGGACGGAGACGGTGGACGAGACGCAAACGTACCTCTCGCAGCACCTGACCAAGTACGCGCGCCGCGTCAGCGCCGACGAAGCCGCCTCCCTGGCCACCCAGCTCGCCTCGACGCCGCTCGTCGCCGTCACAAAGCTCGGCAAAGTCACCAACCTGCTGACACCCCCGAGCCGGGGCAGCCATCGCACCGCCACACCGGTGCGATTCGTCATCCCGCGCTTCTACCGCATCTTCCCTCTGCGCTCCGACACGCTTTCGAGCGTGCTCGTGCTGCCGACGATCCTCACGCGGTACGACCATCTCCTGCTCGCCTCTCAGTGCAACACCGCTTTATTCAGCGGGCTGCTGGAGGTGGACTTGGTGCTCGAGGCGTTGGCGAGTCCAGCTGCTCGGTGCGGGCTCGACTACGAACGGCTCGAGTTTCTCGGGGACACGTTCCTCAAGCTCGTTGCCACCTGCCACACATTCACAACGCAGCTCGGGCGGACGGAGGCGGAGCTGCATCTGGCGAACAAGGCGATCCTGACCAACGTGCGGCTTCTGCGCGAGGCTCGCCGGCTCCAACTTGGGCGGTGGGCTTTATTCGGCAGTGCGGACTTTGCAGCCAAGCGATATACCGCGCCGATGTCGGGGTGGATCGGTGGGGCACTGCTCCAACCCGGGCGCGTTAAGGTGGAGGTGGGGGCGGGGGAGACGGATGTGATTCGCGAAAAGACACTCCCCGACGTCGTTGAGGCGCTGATCGGTGCGGCGCTGGTGGGCGGTGGCACGGATGCGGCACTGCACGTGTGTCGAGTCCTCACACTGATCCCCGAGTCCATTCAAAGGCTGGACGACTTCAACACGCTGCTGGAAGAGCTTAAGCTCACATCGGTGACGCAAGGTTGGGAGCGGAGGGTGGATCGGTCGGGGTTGGACCATTTGCAGGGGCTGTTCGGCCACGTGTATCGCTAACCCCCATCTGGGGCTGGAGGCCTTTACGCATCCGTCGCTGCTCGCATCGGTGCTGCCGTCCTACCAGCGGTTGGAGTTTCTCGGCGATGCGTGGTTGGATCTGAACATTGTGCGGTACTCCTTTTTCGCCCATCCGGATTTGTCTCCGGGCGAATTGACGGCGTTGAAGGGGATGTTGGCATCCAACTCCACCTTAGCCGCGCTGGGGCATCGACTGGGATTGCACAAATACGTCGCGTCGAATAGCGAGGTTCTTGCATCCACGCTCGGCGCATATTCTCGTGCGATGGAGGGCGCGGGGGAGGGTACGGCATATTGGCAGGACTGTGGGGTTGCAACTCCAAAGGCACTGGCGGATGTGGTCGAAGCGAGCTTTGCCAGCATCGTGGTGGATTCCTCCTTCGACCCTTCGACCGCACAGAGCGTATTCGACCGCATCTTTGTCCCCTTTTACGCCAAGTTTTGCCCCTGGGATTCGATCCCCCTTACGGATATCAAACGGCTCCTACTCAGCACGTCTTGCACCCTCACCATCTCTTCCTCCCTCGACGGCGACGAGATGGACGTGGATGTGGATGCGCTTCTGGACGAGCTGACAGTATCGATTGCAATCCACGCTTCCACCATCGCCCAGCTCAAAACCGTCCCAACGTCGATCAACCACCTCGCCAAAGCCAAAGCCATAATGGCCGGTATCAACGCAAAAGGCAAGGACGAACAGCGGTTCTTGCTCGCCCAACTCGCAAGGACGCTCGCGTGGAAGAACCCCTTCCAACCCCCCGCAGACCACAACCAACCTACACTGGCCCAGCTGCTCAGCCTCACAAAGGATTGCGATTGCACAGCCTAAACCCCTCCCCACTCCTCCCCACGACACAGTGTAAAGTAAGACATCGCCATCCGAAACGCGCCACAGACGCCGCACCCTCACGCACTCACACTCGCACACTGCCATTCGCACAAGCCAAACGTGTAAAGAAATTGCTGTGTTGCGAATGATCGGTGCAACGTGCGACTGTGAGTGTTCTGAAGCCGGCTTTGGGCTACAACGCGTTCGAGGGCGACACTGTCCGACGGGGACTGCGGCGGCTGTGCATTGTGCTGACCGTGCCTATTCGTGCGACTTCAATGGCCGAGATGGTCGTGCCGGCCACGTTGCTGACGGAGCTGTGGCGGACTGTGCATTGTCGTGCAGGCGGACGGTCCGACTGCGAGGTGCTGCAGTACGATCTTGCTCCACCGGGAGTTGTCGGCGAGTTGGACGCCTGTTGCCTGGCTCGACTGTGCCTTGCTCGACTGCGCCCTGTCCGTATTCGAGTGGTCCGCCTGTTGCCCTGCTATAGTGTGCTTTGCGGGGGCTGCGCCTGGTCCGACCGCGGCTGTGCATGGCTGCAACTCGGGCGCAACTGCGGCCTTTCCCCAGGGCCGTGCTTGAAAATGCCTTGCCCGAACGTGCCGTGTCATGGCTGCGTCCGGTCTTTCTGCGTCTTGCTTGACTGCGAACTGTCCGCCTGTCGCCTTGCTTGCCAGTGTCGCGCGTAGTTGCGAGTGTGCTTGGCGGCAATTTCGCGCGGCTGGTCCCTAAGATTGTTGCCTTGTCATGATCGCATTGGACACCACTTGCGAGACGGCGCTTTGCGGAGGCTGCGCTTTCTCCGACTGCGGCTGTGCCAGATTGAGTCTGTGCTCGACGTGGCTGTGCCCGACTGTTCCTGATCGTGACTATGGCCGTGCTGAATCGCGACAGCTGGCGGCTGCGCCTTGTCATGACCGCAGTGGCTGCAGCTGGGCCCGCCTGAGCCTCGCCATGACCGTAATTCGATACGACGGTCGCTCGGCGTGACAATCCTTCGCTTGACAGCGCCTCGCTTGACCGTGCTTTGAGCCGGCTGCGGCTGAGCTCGACTGAGACTGTGCTCGAGTCTATCTTGCTTTGCTTGACATTGCGACGGTGCTCACTTGCGACATGGCGCAACTGTGCCATGTCATGACGACCGAGGTCCAATACGACTGGTGCCTTGCGTGACAATGCCTTGCGATGCCGCGCCTTGTCCGAATGCGGTCGGGTCCGGCGGCGACTGTGCCCGCCCGAGCCTGTGCCTTGCGTGGCAATGCTTTGCGATCATGGTTGCGCCTTGCCTGTCTGTGCCTTGTCACGACCGAGCTTCGACACGGCGGTTGCCTCGATTGATAGTGCATCTTTTGACGATAGCTGTGCCCCAAGGCGACTCGGCGCGACTGTACCTGTGTTGGGAGCGTCTTGCTTGACTGTGCTTCGCTCAGCAATGCCTTGGTTGACACTGCCTGATCGTGATTGTCACCGTACTTGACCATGACAGCTGGCGACGGCGACTGTGCGCCTGGTGTTGATCCTCGCCGTGCTGGAACTGCTACGAGACCGGGGGCAGTGCGCCCTCTCTCGCGACGGCCGCCTTGATGGCGGCATGCATCTCGGACGCATCGGTATGCTCGGTATCGGCCGTATCCTGCGAATGCGTCCTCTGCCTCTCGCCCACACCCGCCCATCCGACCACCTGGAACGCGGGCGCGCCAAACAGCGGCGAGCGCACCGAGCCATGCGTAGTGGCGGTGTTGTGGCTGCTCGAGCTGTCCCTGTCGCTCGAGCCGCGCCGGTAGGCATGTGCGGGCGCAGCGAACACGGTCCTGCTCGCCACCAGGCGCGCTTGCGCATGCGTGTGCATTTGGCGCAGCCGCAGCTCGTCCGCATCCACCACCGCCGCACCCGCACCCGAACCCGCACGCGCACTGAAGCTCGCCGGCGTAAACAGCTCGCCCTCGAGCGCGCCGCCCGCCGTGTCCGAGGCAGGCGCGGGCGAGCGCGACGAGCGTGCGGTCGACGGCCGCGTGTCAGCAGCCTCGCCGTCCCTGCGCAGCATTTCGCGATTGCCGCTGCTGCTCAACGGCATGCTGGCGATGCCCTTGTTCTGCGTCTCGGGTGCAGTGATGGGCCTGCGCCTGCGTCTGGGTGCTGGGCGCAGCGAAACGCCGAGCCCGCCGAGGCCGTCTGTGGCCTCGCGTGCGCTGGGCGGACGCACAGCGGGCGCGGGATGCATGCCTCCGAGCGTACCTCTCAGCGGCGTGGCGTCTGCGTGGAATCGCGAGTCCGAGACCAGGTCGGGGCTGTCCGAGTTCGCCGCAGGAGGGAGCGCCTCGAGCTCAAAGTGGCTGCGGCTGCTATCGACGCCGCAGCGCCTCCTAGCGGCGAGGAAAGCATCGGCGAGCCGGAGCTCGGCGATCTCGAAACGCACGACGTCGCCCTTGTGCGCGGCGAGCTCGAGCATGGCGTGCTCTGTCTGGCACTCGAGCTTGTCGAACTCGTCTGCGAGCGCGGCGAGGCGTGGGTCGGCGGAGGAGCGGCGCGCGGGCGGCGGCAAGCTGGAGCGGTTGCTGGCCGGCGCGAAGGTGACGGGATCGTGCGGCTTGGCGAGGGGGACGAGCGGCACCTGGTTTTGGATGTAGTGCTGGATCATGAGTACACGCTCGTCGAAGCGGTGCGGCTCGAGACCGACGGGGGGCGGACCGAGGCGCTTGAAGAGTTGCGAGGCGAGGAGCGAGGTGGTCACGGCTGGTGAGGCGGTGCGGGTGGGCTTGGCGGGGAGGGGCAGGCCAGCGACGATGGGCGATGACGGTGCGTTGTGGCGGGAGGGCGGGCGTGGCGACGACTCGGGATCCGGAGTGCGCGGAAGCAGGGCAGACGTGATGGCCGAAAGACGATTGACGGGCGTGCGCGGGCGGTGCCCGTGGGCATGCTGAGCGTCTGTATGACCGACGAGCTGGGCGTGGTATGGACCGGGCGATGCGGCGCCGACGCTACTGTTGGCAGCGAGGCCGTGTGCATGGCCCGTGGAGGAGGCTGCACTGGCGTCGTTGTCGGAGCTGTAGCTGGACGATGCGCCGGCTGCTGCTTCGATCGAGGCGGCGTCGGGCCTCCACGCCGAGGGAGGAGCGCCTCTGTTCAGTCTGTTCTTTGCGGGCGAGGGGGGAGCGTTGGGGCCCATGTCGGCGCGGCTGTCCTTGGGACGCAGAAACTTGGGCGCCATGGTGCTGAGCGAAGCGCTGCGCGAACGCGAAGTGGCGGCGGAGGCAGCGTTGTCGGATTGGGAACGAGCCGAGGAGGAAGCCAAGAGCTGGATGTCGGCGGTCGAGGCATTTTGACGCCTGCGCAGCTTACGAGTGTTGGGTAGACGGGAGAGCAAGCTCGAGGTTGCGTCGGAAGCGGAGAGGAGGCAAAAGTCTCGAGTGTGTGCCGAAGCCTGGCTGGCGAATGACTGGACGGAAGCGTTGTCTTGGGCGTGCGAATAGGGAAGACGAGAGCCTGATGCAAAGGAGGCGGGCAGGGTGGCATGGCTGATGTCGGCGTCGGTCTCGGCGCCCGAGTCATATGCCAAGCCGGACTGTTGGGAGCGTGATTTGGCGCGTCGAATCTTGGAGGCGAAGCGGCGCGAGAAGCTGTGCTTTGAGGTGTGGGCATGGTCGTGTTGGGTGGTTGTGGAGGCGTGAAGCACCTCGAGGTAGTCTGTGCGGATATTATCTGCTGCCGATAGGGATGGTCTTGATTCTAGAAAGTCGATACGCTGTCGATCCTGTGCGCTCGATGCGGTCTTTGGTCTTGCGCGCGACTTTGCATTCTGGGGTCTGATGGGGGTTGACTTTGCGGGCACGGGTGGTGGGTGGTTGAGGTGCTGGCTTGCGGTGAAAGCACGGTAAACAGGGGTATCGATGGGGCCTAGGCCCGGAGATGGGAGTGGATCTCTGGAGCGGATGTGGACGTCGCGGCCAGCAGCTTCGAGGTCGCGTGGATCCCAGCTGATGACGTGGACGTCTGCGGGTATGGCAGCATTGCCCGCGTTGCCCGAGCGCACTGGTTCGTCGGGGAGAGCGATGCACGCACGCGAAGGCGAGGGCTGCGAGTTGAGGATGGAGTTGGATCGGTCGCGATCACGACGTCTTGTGAGGAAGCGTAGCGACATTGTGACGGTGGAGCGGCATTGGATGCGACGGAAGCAAAGATTAGTGGGACATTGATTAACGATTCGAAACGGATGTAGAGAGCGAACAGCGACGACGAAGGCAGCGAGGAGAGGATGGCGGTGGTGACGAGACAAAGGGCAGGGGCGTGGAGAGGCTGGCGGGGGCTGGGCTGGGCTGGGCGAATTGGAGTTGCAGTTTGCGGTGAAGTGCGGTGGAGAGCGGTGGAGAAGCGGTGGAGAAGCGGTGCGGTGGCAGCAAATGGCGAGGCGGGGAGGCAGGTGGAGTGCGCAGATCGCATGCAACCCTGCATCTCTCTCTGCCTGCCTTGAGGCTGCCAGGCTCAGCCAGCCAGCATGCGTGACTGTACTCTTTGCATGCTGTCGAGAGTGATTGTGTGATTTCATCCGACGCTCAGCCGCACGCTCCTCCTTCTTTGACTCTCTTCTTCTGCCCTCGGACCTGCTGCGAACTGTGCCTTTGGCTGGGCCCCACCACGAGCATGCTTGGCATCCTCTGCGAGATTCCAGCCCTATCTTTTTCGACGCAAGGGTCCTCTTTTGTGCTTTTCGGCACAATGCGAAGCGCGGCTTCTACGGGCGGACTGTGAATTCCTTCGACTGCTCTGAGACTGGACATTTTTGAGTTGAAAGGCGGCTCCTCCGCGGTAAACTTTGTTCTTATCCCGCGCGCGTGTGCGTCTCGCTGCCTATCACATTTTTGCCTTGCCGTCTCCAACAGCGGGATCAAAGCCAAAAAACATGGCGGGGACGGAGCATCCGATGATCGGTTCACACCCGCGGCAGTGTGATCGCTCGACATCCGAAGCCTCGGTGGATTCCGACGGAGAGTCACAGCTAAGCTCGCCAGCCTGGCGGTTGGTGCATCTCGGCTCCAAGACCTCCCCGCGCTCACGACTCCTCTCCGGAGAAAAAAAAACGCGCTCTGAATACAAAAAGAAGCACCCGAGCGCATCGTCCCAGCCTGCGTGAGTGTGACTGGCAGGTCCCTGCTCTCGGCTCGCTTTGGATGCGCATTGAGCTGCAATGCACCGCTCGACTCGACGGTTGTCTTCGCTTCGCAATCTTATGCACAGGATGCCATCCCTACCGCCGCCTCGAACGCCCTCGCTTCCCAGCAGGACATCGGCAAAACATCATCCTACGGCATACACTCTTCCGATCATCCCGCTCACCCTTGCCCACCTCACCACGCCTCGGCACCACCAGGCAATGTACCAATCACTTTGCTTTTTCTTCTTCGCAACTAACAATCTGCCCATGTGAGAGAGACGGCTTAGTTGTCTTCCAACCATCGATACTCGAATCTATCCCCGCAAAAACCAAACAAGAAGACATCAGTAACCGCACTCTTACTCTCCCACTCTCTCACTGCTGCTGAATAAACTTACCGGAAGTCGCTCTTTTTGCGCTGGCACCAGCTGCCCTCCCAGTCAAAGTAGACGTAGACGCCCTGCTCGTACTCGTCGGTGATCGCCTGCGGTTCCGAATGGCGCTGGAACCACGTGAGATACTGCTTGTGGAATCGCCAGCTCTGCTTCTTGAGCTCCTTGGCCGCCAAGTACTGGTGGTACGTCCCCTGCTGGTAGTAGAAGATGTAAAACAGCGTGTCCACATCAAACTTGGCGTACAGCGCCGGATTGTCAAACACCCCCGCGGGCGTCTGCGGATAGTAGCTCGGCGTGGGGAACGGATTGCGTGGCACATAGTAGCGCGGTCGATCCGAATCCACCGCCTCGGGCACATTCATAAACGACGACTCGAGCGACTTGTGCACCAGCCCCGAATTCGCCTCGCGCTGCAGCGACTTTTGCTTGGCCGACTCGAACGACGACACCAGATCCGTCAGCGACGTTGGCAATCGCGCCTCCGTGCCCGCCTCCTTCTGCGCTGCCGCCTGCTGCGCCGCCGTACCCGCTCCCCCGCCCGCAGGCTGCACCACGCTCGCCGCCGCAGAACTCGCCGCAAGCTGCGCAGGCTCGAATCCGGACATGCCAGTGCTCGCTCCCTCGCCGTTGCCGTTGTTGTTGTTGTTGTTGCTGCTGCTGCTGCTGCTGCTGTTGCTGTTGCTGTTGCTGCTCGCATCCACCTTGCTCAGCCCAGGCGGCGCTGGCGACGCAGACCGAGCCTTGTCCGCCGCATCGCTCGCACGCGCCGCATCCACCCCAGACTTGATTGGCGTCGATGGCGCACCTACCGCTGCCGACAACGCCGACGCAGCTCCATTTGCAGACGCCGCACCATTCGCATCCGTCGAGTCGTTGGCCATCGGCGCGGTGGCGGCGGATGGCGAAGAAACCGCATTGTCGTTGGTGCTCGCCGTGGCACTGCTTGCCACGGCTGCGGCTGCCGCCGCCGCATATCGGATGGGTGGAAGCGGCGCGGCGCTCGGTGCCTTGGGTGGCGAAAGCACGGCAGACTGCGACGCTGCCGGCGCCTTGGCCTGCGCAAAGTTGGCCGTAGGCACCGCCTTCTCCTTGGGCACCGCCACCGCCTCCTGCGACGCCTTCTTCGTCGTCTTCTTGGCCGCTGGTGGCGCAGGTGACGCTGCGGGCTGCGAGGCTGCCGACGAGGCCGCCGCTGCAGCTGCTGCTGCCGCCGCCGCATCCTCCTTCTTGGCATGACCGCTGCCGCTGCCGCTGTCCTTGTCCTTGGTGTTGTTGGATGTACTGCCACTGCTGGTGAGGATGGTGGTATCCTTGTTGTTGATGCTGGTTGTGGTGGAGGTGTGCGTGTCTGCAAGGCTGTCGCGTCGCTGCTTGGTGGGCGTGTCCTTGAGGTCGCGGAAGCTGAGGTCGTCCATGCCGGCGGTCGAGTCGTGGTTGCTGTGCAGGTCGTCGTTCTCCTTGAGGCCGAACGCCTCTTCGCCGTCGTCGAGGTTGAGGTCGTCGTAGATGCCCTCGTCCTCCTCAAAGTCCTCCTCCATGTTCGACTCGACAAAGTAGGCAATGTCCTCCTTGATGTCCTGCACGCGCTCGGTGTCGAGGTTGCCGTTTTCGAGCATGCGCAGCAGGATCTCGAGGCGCGACATGTGCCAGTTGCGCCGGTCGTTGGCGTTTTCGAGCTGCGAGGCGCGCTCGTCCTTGGCGGAGCCCTTCTTCTTCTTGCCCGAGCCCGAGATGGTCTCGATCTCGGCCTCGGCCGCCTCGGTCTGGCGCGCCAGCTCGTCGACCTGCGTGGAGAGCCAGTCGGAGATCTCTGCCTTTTCGCGGTCGCGCGGATTCATCTTGGCGGCGGCTATGAGGCCCTCTTTGGAGAAGGCCTTGGTCTTCATCTCCTTTTCGATGGCCTTGAACTTTTCCATCTGGGTCTCGATGAGCTTGCGGTTGTCGAGCAGCGGCTTCTTGTCCTTGATGTCGTTGCTCTGCAGCCACGTCTTGATCTGGTCGCGTAGACGCTGCAGCTTCTTGATCTGCGTCTTGAGATCCGACTCCATCTTTTCCTTTTGTGTCGAGTTGGTGGAGCGCTGCAGCAGCTCGTACATGTCTTCAAAGATCTCGACACCCTCGCCCACCTTTTTCAAGGTCTTGTCGATCTCTGTTTGCAACTTTCTCGCCGCCATGCTGGACGAATGTGTGGCTCGGCTCTAGCGGAGCGCGAGCTTGAAGTACGGATAGGCGCCAATGCGGAGCGCAGTGTGGTGGCAACGGTGGTGGTGGTGGTGTGACTGCTGCTGGTGTCGATGCGTCGAGGTGGTGGATGGAGGGGTGAAGTGGGGTCGTGGCGTGGAGGAAGGTGTGATGCTCGACACTACTCTGCGGTTTGGATGAGTGGATTTGGAAAGTGGACTTTTGCAGCTGCGCTCAATGCTGGCTCAGGCGTTGGGGGCCGGCTTGGGCTGGGTGGCCAACGCGCGCCCGATCCCCACCCTGGCTCTGCCTCACTTGGCTCTGGGCTCTGGTCGCCTTGCCAAACGGATGCGGACCCAGCTCGAGAGATCCAATCACAGCCTGGGCGCGGCGCTGAATTTCTCGCGCGAGACAAACTCGGATCGAAGGCGCGAAGAATTGCGAGGGCGAGGGCGAGAAAAGTGGATTTGGGCTGCAAGCAGGCCAGCTGGTTGGCATTGGACAGCTCCATCGTCGTTGTTGCCTCTGCACCAACCTCCTTTCGCTTCGTATCTACACCACAGACACCACAGCGGGAGGCATACAGAACATCGACAATGTCCGTTCAACGAAGCTCCAAGCCGCTGACGGCGCTCTTCAAGTCGCTCAGGCTCGGCGCCAACCCTTCCACAACATCAGCATCGCCCATCGCGTCCAGCAGTCGATGCTTCTCCTCCTCACACACTCCTCGTGCCGCCTCCAAAGCAGCGGCGGCTGCCAAGACACCGCAGCGATGTAAGTCCACGCTCCACTGCAGAGACATGCTCGACCACACTCCAGCTGACCCGATCCTCCATACGCTCTGCACCTACAGCCGCAACGTATCCGTTCTCGTCGGCGGCCCTGATCCCGGAAGTACCCGAGTTCATCTCGACGAAGCAGGGCGTCACGCCGCCTCCGCAGCCCAAGAGCGTTCTGTCGGGTGTGATGCCGCGCGTGCACTCGGAGCTGCGTGCGCGCTACGACCCGGGCAACCGTCTGACCAAGCTCTTCGACCGCCAGTCGCGCGAGCGCATCCCGCCGGGCTCGGTGCTCATCGTCGAGTCGTGGACGTCCCCGCTCAAGACCAACTTTTCGTCGTTCTCGGGCGTGCTCATCGCCGTGCGCCGGCGCGGCGTATCGACGTCGTTCGTGCTGCGTAACCTCGTGCAGAAGCTGGGTGTCGAAATGCGCTTCAACCTCTACTCGCCGCTGCTCAAGGACGTGCGTGTCATCCAGAAGGCAGAGGCGGGCAAGAACGACAAGTCCGGCAAGCTGCGCAGGACGAGGCGCGCCAAGCTCTACTACCTCCGCAACGACGACAGGCGCCTCGCTGGTATCGGCAACGTCATCAAGCAGCAGCGCCTCCTCGAGGAGAAGCGCGCACAGGAGATGGCAAAGCGTCGCGGCGGACGCAGGTGAGAGTAAGCTCACGTATAGACTGTCTTTCTTCGTCGAATGGCAAGTGCGTTTTCATTGTTACAATGCCCGTGCAAAAGCGGCATGCTGCGATGCGGTGTGCAATCTTGCATCGGTGCAAATCGGGAGAGGCGGTGAGGGCTGAGAGTGAGATTCGGCCAAGAACGCGCTGCCGGGGCGGCTTCGGATTATCAAATCCAGCCCAAAAAAGCGCCGCCAAAATTAAATAAAGCTCGTCGAATAGCGCCTTACCAACACCTCGTTCAACCCTTCCTTCTTGCTTGACAACCAGCAACCACATCCACCATTGGAGGCTCACGATGGCTGCTCACATGGTGCCCAGGCTCGGCATCAGGCTGGCATCGCCTGCCCTGGTGTCGCACACATCAAGACCGTTGGCCGCCGTCTTCCAGCGCTCGTTCGTCGCGCTCGCTCAACGCTCCTCCGTACCATCGCTCGCCAACGCTTCGCCACTTTGCTCCGCATCGACCACCACACCGACACTGCTATCAACGCCAAGGCCTGGGTCGCTACATGCCGCGCCACTGTCCCGCTCCGTCATCCTCACCGCTCTTGCTCGCCACCAATCGACTGCTGCGGCGACACCGGCCGACTACGCCTCAACCTCGTCCGCCGACTCGACGTCCAGCTCGACACACACCGCGTCGGCAGCCCCCGCGGTATCGAAACCCGTCGTCGCACTGCATCTGTACGCTCTTGCATTCCTCGTGTACGCCATCGTGGTCGTGGGCGGTCTGACGCGGTTGACCGAGTCGGGCCTGTCGATCACCGAGTGGAACCCCGGGTTCAAAGGGATGCGTCTGCCCATCACCACGCCCGAATGGGAGGCCGAGTGGGACAAGTACAAGCAAACGCCCGAATTCCACCTGCTCAACTCCAAGATGTCGCTCGACGACTTCAAGGCGATCTACATGTGGGAGTGGGGCCACCGCGTGCTGGGCCGCGTGATCGGCGTCGCATTCGTGCTGCCCGCCGCGTACTTTGTCACGCGGCGATGGGTTGCTCCAGGCACGCGGTGGAAGCTGGCTGCGATTGCGGCGGGCATTGGATTCCAGGGGTTCTTGGGTTGGTTCATGGTCAAGTCGGGTCTGACGGCACCCGAGCCGAGTGGAAGGGCAAAGACGGTTCACGTCGAGGGAGGCGAGGTGCCTACTTCGGCCGCGCAGACGAGTACGGCAGCGGCAGACTGGACACCGCGCGTGTCGCACTTTAGACTGGCTATGCATATGGGTACAGCGTTCCTGGTGTACCTCGCAATGCTGCATACCGGTCTGGCGGTGCAGCGCGACTACAATGCGGCTAACCTTACGGGCGCCGTGTCGGGCGTGCGGGCTCGCACACAGGCCGCACTGACGCAGTTGGCCAATACGCTCAACCACCCACTGCTGCGCACCCACTCTCGACTCACCAAGGCGGTGGCTGCGCTCGTGTTTACCACCGCCATGTCCGGTGCGCTCGTAGCAGGTCTCGACGCGGGGCTGGTGTATAACGAGTTCCCCACCATGGGCGAGGGTCGCATCGCACCACCCATGCACGAGCTTATGGACGACCGCTACGCCCAGCGTGACGATGGCTCCGATAAGGTGTGGAGAAACCTCGCGCAGAACCCGGTCACGGTACAGCTGATTCACCGTACGCTGGCGGTGACCACGGCGTGTACCGTGCTCGCGCTGGCATGGAAGACGCATCGCCTTGCGCGGGCGTACACTGCCGCTGCACGTGTGGCTTCCACCCCCGTACTGCCTGCGTTGCCGCCAAGGGTGGTGCAGCTCGCCAATGCGTCGGTGGCAGTCGTGGCGGCCCAGGTGACGCTGGGCATTTCGACGCTCATCTACATGGTGCCCATCCCACTCGCCTCGGCGCACCAGGCCGGCTCGCTCGCTCTCCTCTCGGTCCTCGTCGCCCTCATCTCGGCGCTGCGTCCCATCCCTACTCGCATCCTTGCCCCGGCCGCAACGCGCAACACCCGCGTCCTCCGCAAGGTCGCCCACCCCACCCCCGCACTCAAACCTTAGACCCTCTCATTCGTCTGTACTTGTATCTGCAATCCCACCACTTCTGAACCGCTAACTTATGACGTCGATACAAATACAATGAGGAGTGTGATGCTAGCCTTTGAACTTGTACTTGGCACGCAGATGTTCTCCGTACCTGTACAGGATGATGGGGACTGGAAGGCCGAGGAGGCCGATACCGGCGAGGAGGGTGCACGACCACGCATATCCGAGGCCTTCGAACATGTACTCTGCACACAGCGGGAATGCTGCCGCCAGCACCGAGCGCACCAGCACCGCACATGCCGTGGCCGAGGCCGAATACGGCACGAATGCATCCACGAGATACACGAGGATCGTCTGGAAGCATAGGATCGTCGCACACCCCACGAGGAACGACCCCACCAGCGGCACGATCCAGTGCGTTTGGTTGGCAGCACTCCATCCGAACGTCGTCAATCCCACGGGGAGGATGAGCATCCCTACAAGGCAGAGTGGCAACCTGTACTCGGGTCGACCTTTCTTCACCTCTGCGGGGGGGATGGAGGGTGGGAGTTTGTCCGGGTTGACGGTGGGTGTGACGTTGCCAAAAGCGGAATTGGCTCCTTCGGCTGCAGCATCACTGAGGCGCTTGGGCTGTTCCACATCATCCGCTGCTGGATCGGACCGATCGCGCAAAGCTCGCTCGAATGCGCAGCGACGGTAAAAGATGAACCAGCCAACCCTGCCGTCGGCTTCGACCAGACGCGCATAGATCTCGTCCTGCAGCAGCGCATTCGTAAACGCCGCCACGAGAAAGCCGAGCCCCAGACCGAGGTACGACAGCCCCGAGATGCCCAGTGTCCAATTGTACGTCGGCAGCTTCTGTGGCGACGGCGCATCCGGCTCGTCCTTGCGCGTCTGGAACAGCAACGGATGCTGCGTGATGAAGAGATAGATGATGCCATAGCAGAAGCCGAGGTAGTACGAAAAGATCGCACAGATAGGATTGGTAAACAGCAACCTGAAAGGCCGCGATTGGGCCAGCTTGAGTTTGTGCATGATCGCCCTGCTCGGCAGCCATCTCTGCGCCGCCATGACGAGTCGGCTTTGCTTGACCTCTGCCTCGACCGTCGAGGAGGGGGTTGCGTCTTGGATCTGTTGGAGCCGTTGGGCGATGGCACGTTCGCGCTTCTTGCGCAGCAGCACGGGAGCATACGTCTCGTCCAAGAACAGCACGATCACCACAAACACCACGCCGGACAGAATCGTCAGCGTATGCAGCAACCACCTCCAATCCCTCGTCCCCGCGGCAATGAAGCAGCCCAAAATCGACCCGAGCACAGGTCCCATCAACGGCCCCAGACCATAAAGCGACTGCGCACGACCGCGTTCCTTGGGTGCAAACATATCTCCGATGCTACCAGCACCCAGACTCGGCCCGGTACTGCCCGCCGCACCCGCAAAGAAGCGCAGGATGTTGAGCGCCGCAAAGCTCGGACTGAACGCCGACGCGAGGTTGAACGCGATGAACACCGCGCTCGTCATCACGTACACCGGCTGCCTTCCCACCGTCTCGGAACACGGCGCAAGAATAAACGGCCCCACACCCAGCCCCATGACGAAGAGCGATACGGGGAGCACCGAGAGCGTGCGCGATCCGAGGCTGAAGCTGTGGTCGACGAAGCCGTTGCCCGGCACGAGGATCGACGAGCCGAGCGGAGAGATGAAGCCCATGAGCGAGATGATGAGCGTGGTGCCCCACTTTTTGGCGTGCGACCAGTGGCGCGAGTCCTCGCTGCCCTCGAGTGCAATCGCCTCCACCTCGGCGGGTGTCAAGGGCAGCATCGGTGTCGCAGCTACCGCCGCCGAGTTGTGCGCATCCTGTGCTGGTGGCGCTTGGCTCGCATACGTCTGTGTATGGCCGATCGTTTTCAGCGAGGGTATTGACGTCGCCATGGTGAAGGATAACTGCCCAAGCACAGCGTCCTGTTCGAATAGCACTAGCGTCGAGAAGCGCGATTGAGGTGTGCGCAGTAGACCGGGTTGGCCGCAGGAGTCACGACGACATGGCGGCCTGCACTCGAGGTGGTGTATATGAATCGGAAAGCGCGCAGATCGAGCGTAGTGGTAGTCGGATGTACAGCCGTCTATCGAGGACTTTGCATGCAATGTGAGCGTCAAGCCGGCGGCAAAACGCTCGAGGCGGAGCGAGTGTCGAGACCACGCGGTCTGTGCCGGACGCCTAGGTGGGAGAGCCGCACTATGTGCCGGCAAGGCTTGGACTACGGCTCGAAGCGGACGTCTGTACTGGAGCTGGCTGGCCGGATTTGCTGGTTGGTGAACGGTGAACGGCGAGTAGCTGCAGGATTGCCGTGACGCCGCTAGCTGTGCACGCCTGAATTGGCGCAAAGATGGTCGAGCCCACTTGCGCGCCCTAGGATAGCGTGCAATGAACCGAGCTAAGCGTGCCAGCTAGACGAAGAGGAACGAGGCAAGGTCGCGGTTAGGGCGGGTGAAGGATGCGGCGAGCCTATCCATGGTGGCGAGCGTTGACGGCAGAAGCAGTTCGGCCGCTGCGCGGGTTCGGCAAGGGCATGAAAACGAGGCCGCACCCCGGGGGCGGGCGAGCGCGGCAGCAGGCAAGTATCCAGCGTGAGAAACCACAGAATGCGACGGCACAAGGTTTGCGAGCACCGCATGCCGGACACCGGCTCCCAGCACGGCGAGATGATGCACGTCTTGAAAAGAAGCCGACGGTTCGAAAGCCCACCGCTGTCTCCGCTCGGTCCTCATAACCCCACCGCGCTCCCTCCCTTGGCCCGCACTCACTCGCGCTGCTATCCACCACTTAGCCTTGCAAAAAGCCTTTTGGCAATCCAAGTCCTGACTTCAGCCTCGTGGCTGCCAGTAGACTCGTGCAAGACCGCAATGATGATGACCCAAGCATGCCGTTGGGGACCCTTGTGGGATGCCGAGAGTGCGAACCAAGGCTGCCGAAGTTTGAGGCTCGCACGAGCTGCGTCTGCGCGTCTGCGGGGTCCAAGGGGCGGCTTCGGCAGGCGGTGTAATGCTGGTATTTGCGCATTTAGGCCTTGGAGCCGTGAGATTGTAATGCGCATTTCGAGGCGCGTTGCCGTTGCGGCTGCCGCTTCAGCTCCGCCAGGCTTGGCAAAGCCAATCTCGTGCCGCTCGCAGTGCCGCCTCGACCCTTCGCCGAAAATAGATGCCGCTTTGCCCATCTTCGCCAGCATCCACCCCGATGCCACCTCGATCGGGAGATCCCACTCGCCGTCCACTGGCAAAGCTCAACTGACACGGCGCATGTCGGCGGCGGCATCGTGCCACAGATCCGACTGGCTCCAAATGGATGCTACGATGGTGACCACCATCCAGGCACCCGCCTCGTCGCGGCGCATGCTTGCCTCGTCGTCGTCGGCGATGGAATCGTCCGGCTTGGTGCGCGATCGCAGTGCCTTTCGTCGGATCCTCGAGAGTGTGATGGCAGCCACACAGGCCCGTGCGAGCGTGCGCAGCGTGCTGATCTCCTCGCTCACCAGCTGCGAGTCGAGACGCAGCAGCAATGCAAACAGCCACCTTGCATGCAGTGCCTGTACGACCTCGTCTGCTCTGCCGCCGTGGCTGTCGGGTATGGGCACGCGATGCGCCAGCCAGTACGGAAAAGCCTCTAGCAGGCCCAGGATCTGTTCTGTGCTGAGGCGCAGCAGAAGAGCACCGCTGGGCTCGCGGATGCGCCACTCGTGCGCCTTGCTCGCCTGCTTGGCCGCCTCTTCCGCCGACGTCGCTGGTGGTGGCCGCCCGTGGATCCATGCATACCATGCACTGCTGTTGCCGATCTTGGGCAGGTCGTCCTTGCTCAGCTTGACCGGCGCGGTCGGAGGATTGCTGAGCGCCTCGCGTGCGTTGCGGAAGTGCGTCTCGAACACCGACCTCCATTCGTGCGACGGCATGAGCAGCGCTTCGTCAGTGCTGCCTTCCAGTTGAGAGCTGGTGCCTAGCGGTAATGCCTCGGCAGCGGATAGAGCTTGAGCGTACGGGTTGTGTGCGGCGAAAGAGATGGTGGGAGCAGCAGCTGCCTCTCGCCGCACGATGGCCAGGTACTCTTCTCCGTCGGCAGGCTCGCCCGAGAAGTCGTGCGGCAGATCGGCGACGGGCAGCGATTGGACGCCGAACGACTCGTCTGGTCTGGCGTGTGAGCTTTGGCCGTGCTCGCTGGACCTCGGCTTCTTGTGTGCTCGTTCGCCGGCTGTCGATGCCATGTTGAGCGAGTTGCATTCGGGTCGAGTCGGACTTGTTCGTTGGAGGAGCTGCGCCAACAGCGAGCCCTTCTTTTCTTCTCGTTCAAGGGTCCATCAGCAACTTTGGAGGTGGAGGCGTCAGCCTCGATTTTTTCATAAGTGTGAGATCAAGGAAGTGTACATTTATCGAAACAACGGATCCGAGGAAAGCGGCTCGTTTTCGGGAAGAAGTGGACAATTTCGCCGCCATCCTCCAGCCCTCTCCGTGCTTCCTGATCGACTTCGACTTGTCACTCTCGTCATCATCATCGCTGTTCGACTGTCTCGCAGACACAAGGACATATCAGACATGCCGGTCCGACCCAACGCACGCGTGCTGCGCGACATGGCCACACGCCAGGCCGTGCAGTCCAACGAACTCGTGCGTCGCGCGTTCAAGTACATCGCACGCAACACCACCCTGCCGCAAAAGGTGCGCCACCAGGCCCAACTTCAGCTCAACCAGTTCCCCAACAAGACCCGCCCCGTCAGCGTCTCCAATCGCTGCGTAGAGACTGGCCGAGGTCGCGGCATCATCTCCGAATTCGGCCTGTGCAGAGTAAGTTTTTGCTTCATCGTCGACCTGTCTGACTGGCTAGGTGGGATTGCTGATTTGGTTCTTGGCTCGGATGGAAAAACAGTACCAGTTCCGCATGAAGGCGCTAGCAAACGAGCTGCCCGGCGTCAAGAAGGCTTCGTGGTAGGGTGGCCCTCGAAGCCAAGCATCAAACCCGTTCGTCGTTCCGACTCTGTACACTAGCGAAAAAGGCGTAACACATTCAACGCTCAAGAAGATCTCGCCGTGGTCGTGTAAACGAGCACATAGTTCTGTCATAGCAAACGCATCGCGCACGTCAACAAAGCAGGGGGAGGAAGCTCGCGATGGGAAATCAGTCAAGTCGCAGGTGGTTGGCCACCAACCTTGGCAGCTCTCCTTGGCTTCCTTGCTACGTGCCGCGTCTTGCTTGTCGAGGGCAGATTCGTGCCACTCACGCTCGCCTTGAATCGTTGAGCGTGAGAGGGGACTACGAATGCTGAGGGCATACTCGTTTTGTGAGGAATGAGCTTCGAGTCTTGCTGGATATCTTCTTTATGCGACCTCATCGACGGTTACAAGACCACTCCTTTCATGAGCGACGGTACTCAGGCTCCACTTACCTTCCTGATACGGCCCATGCTACCGCTTTGCTCACGGCCATTCTATCGCATCTCGTCTCCGTGAACAGTGAAGCAAAGTGAGGCTGCTACGGGTGGTCTCAACTCTAACAGCATTTCGCATTTTTCCTCGCGCTCGGAATTCGGCGTTGGATGCGTCGCTTCTGTCAACCATCGGCGGCATCGTTGCTCAACACCTTGTCCTCTGCCATCCGCATCCACACTATTCGCCGCACCGCGGTTCTTGGTTGAGAACACCCGCCATGGCGATGTACCAGGACGACGCGCAAGACACGGGTCTGCGCGGACCCGTGCCGCGCGATGCACGCCTGATCGCGCTCATCCTCGCCTCGATGGGCGTCTCGGACGTCGAACCGGCCGTGCTACTGCAGCTGCTCGAGTTCGCTCACCGCTACACGTACGACGTTCTATCCGACGCGCTCGTCTACGCAGACCATGCCAGCGCCCGTCAAGCCTCCAGCAGCCTTTCCCTCGACGACGTCAATCTCGCCATCCAATCGCGCGTCAATTACTCGTTCACCAAACCCCCCGAAAAAGACGTAAGCCCCCTCCCTATACCCTATCGAGAGCTGAATCGAATACTGATGGTGGTGGATGAACAGATGCTGCTGGCACTTGCAAGCACGGTCAACGCAATCCCACTGCCGCCGATTTCGGACCGACATGGAGTGAGGTTGCCTCCGGCAGCTCATTGTCTGACGAATGTCAACTTTAGCTTGGTCCCCAACCCTCCGCCTGCGGACGCGGAGGAGTTTGAAGATACAACACTCGTGCACCAGTCGCAACCACAAACACAAACGCAGCCACAGAGCACACAGACTTCATCGCTCTTCGATGCAAATACTGCACACGATGATGGCGATGTCTCCATGACTGCGACCCAACCATCCCAACTCACCGCACCCAGCCAAGCAGACGATGCAAGAGGCACAAAACGTAGCCTCGACGAAGACGAAGACTACGACTAAAAGGCCTCCATCCCCCGCACCTTCCTTTTGTATTTCTAGCACACGCCGCGCCCGAAGCTCAATCGGTCACACTGTCATTAGCGTATGGATTGATCGTGTGTGATTTTCCAGCAACCTACGGTCTACTGCTGTTGTTGGGTGTAAGCTGCAGCGGCACTTCCGTCCTGAGCTGCAGCAGCCGCTTGCATTCGGTAGTACTCCTCCCACTCCTTGGTATAGTCGACGCCTCCCGCATCTCCCCCCGCTGCTGCTGCCTGAACAGCATTCGGATCCGCATACGCCGCCTGGGCTGCATAGTACGCCGCCCACTCGGCAGAGTAGTCCTTCTGCTCTCCCTCTTGCCCCACAGCCGCAGCTGCAGCTGCCTGCTGTCCACCCTGGTCGTAACCGGCATACTGCTGCTGTGCATACGCCTGGTGCGACTGGGCGCCGTACTGATTGTATCCACCACGGTCGCCTCGATTGCCATAACCACCGCGCTGACCCCATCCACCACCACCACCGCCGCGGCCACCGCCATCGCCGCGCGGCATACCAAAGCCAGGCTGCTGCCATACGTCCGGATTGCGCCACGGCGGGATCTTCCTGCCGTCCGCTCCCACTGCCTGACCCGGAGCCGCACTGCCCACCGCCGCACCCGCACCTGCACCAGCAGCAGGCTCACCCAACTCTGCCATGAGGTTGGCGTACTCCGAGTCAAATTGTCGGTTGCCCGTTGTGCCGGGCGCCGGTGCCGCATTGGGTGCGCCAAACCCGCCCGGTGCGCGGCCTTGCGTGCAGTCCCTGGCAAGATGCCCTTGCCCACCGCAGCGGTGGCAGATGATGTGCGCCGTCCAGTTGCGCTGTTCGGGACACTCGAACGCGCGGTGTCCCTTGTTGCCGCAGTTCTTGCACAGCTGATTCTCGTCGTCGCGCAGCGTACCGTTGAGCGCCGCGAGCTCGCGCAGCTGGTTGCGCTTGTGGTCGTTTTCGCCCTCCGGCGTGGAGGCGGCGGTCTCGATGACCTGGTTGATGAGCTTGATGCACTTCTTCACCGCCGCCTCGTCGTCGGCGGTCACGACGCAGTGCATCTCCTCCTCGTCCTCGTCACCACCCTTGCCCTTGCCGTCCTTGACGGAGCCGCGCCCGCGGATCGAGATCTTGGCGCCACTCTCGCGCTCCATGGTCTTGAGCGTGTTGCCGCGCGGTCCGACGAGCAGGCCGAAGAACTTGATCTCGGGGAACTCGCGCACGGGCAGGTAGACCTTCTCGGTGGGGCGCTGGTTGCGCTTGATCGCATGGTAGTCCGAGGGCGCACGGTAGTTGGGGTCGAGCTTGAGCTGGCGGTCGACGAGCGCCATGCGTTCGTCCTCGAGCTTCTTGCGGTAGCGCACCTCGCGCGTGTTGGTGCGGCGGCCCTGCGCGTCGTACGTGGGCGGCGGCGAGGGCGAGCGCTCGCGGTCCGGCGGGATAAAGTCGCCCGAACGCAGCTTGCGCGCAATCTCGTCTAGACGCACCTGCACCGCGTACTTGTCGAGGTCCTGCGCCGACACGTTGGCGCCAATCGCCGTAGGGATGGTCACCTTGTCTGCCGCATCGCCCCATCGCGACTTGCGCTTGCGCGGGCCGCCGTCGGCGGCGTCGGGGCCGGATGCAGAGGAAGGAGGTGGGTAGGCATAAGATTGTGGCGGCGCGCCATCGCGGTCGCGCTTCATGCCGATGCTGGCTGCGACGGCTGCTGCTGCTGCGAGTGCAGCATCGCGCGGATTGGAAGAGGAGGAGTGGTTGGGTGGAGACGAGTGGTAAGGTTGCGAGTACGGCTGCTGCTGATACGAATGCGGGTAGTTGCGAGACGGATCGTTGTTGTATGGCGAAGATGCGGAGCCGGAAGGTCCAGGGTTGGGGCCATCGCCGCCGCCGCCACCGCCGCCCCCCCATCTACGTGCGCCTTGCAGCGGCTGGGCATTCATGCCGGTGCGTTGTGCGTTGCTCCTCCACGACATGGTGCCGATTCAAGAGGTCGAAGCCAGGTTGACAGGTGGTCCTGGTTGTTGACGAAGCTGCAAGTGGTTCAAAATGCGAGCTGGAAGCGCCAGAGTGTAGGTGTCAAATCACCGTTGGAGAGCGGATGGTGATGGTGGGCAGACAACGATCAAAGCCTTGGATGTCGTTCGAGTTTGGCTCTTCCGCACGCTGCGGGGCAAACACGAAACCTCCTCCGACGCTCGGCAGCGAAGAAAATGTGATTTGACTGCTGCGCCCGCGACGAACCCTGGCATCGGGAGGCTTTCTCTGATCTTGCCCAGCATCTCCCGATATCCTGTTCGCAAAAGAACAAAGGCGTCGGCGTAACATAGTGACAAAGAGCGGACAGTGATCGCTCGCATGGAATGCCGCTGAAAATTTGGCCGAAGCTGGACCCTGAAGAATGGACGCGTAAGCGCCGCTCAGCCGAGCTGCATTGAACGGTCACCTGCGTGCCTCGTGGAAGAAGGTCATACTACCGAAGAGGTGCGCTTTGGAAGGTGGTGGATGGCCTCGGAACATGCTGACATGCTGACATGCTGAAGGGCTCATACACAAGGGGAAGAGGGAACCACCATGCCCGGGTGGTGACGGCTCACGGAGGATCGATAGCGGTGCACGCCACGACCGAAGGGAGACAGCAGCAGCAGCAGCAGCAGCAGCAGCAGCA
>NW_014638988.1:0-65107 GCF_000747765.1 Moesziomyces antarcticus
GGGGGGGGGGGGGGGGGGGGGGGGGGGGGGGGGGGGGGGGGGGGGGGGGGGGGGGGGGGGGGGGGGGGGGGGGGGAGATTGGCTGTCGATGCGCATGGGACTGTCACAGTGCAGCACCAGCTGCGTAGAAGCGGCGACGGCGACAGCACCAGAGGCGGAGAGGGCACTGCAGTCGCCCCGCATCGAGTGAGGTGAGTGCGGTGAGAGCGCGGCGGAGAGACCTGGGTGTGACTTGCCCGCCCGCTCCACACGAGCAGACGCAAGCTCGGCTGGTCCTGGCTGGCGTGCTTTTGGCTTTGTTGGGGTGCGCGGCAGGGCACAGTCTCAGCATGGTGTGCTCTCACGAGGCACCGTCTCATGGATACCGTGGATACCGGTCTGCAGCGAAACGACAAAGCGCACGGCTCAACGCTGCTTATCTCTTTTTTTGCGTTTAGCTTCCCGCTAGCTAGATGTCCGACGGCCCTGGACCTGGCCTTGTCCTCCTCCCCTTGTTTGCGACCAACGCATGTCGCCACCATGATGAGCATTGATTCGACTATTTAAGATTCGGGTGGGAGGCAACGGGTCGGTGGAATGGGCAGCGACCACCGACGCAACAAGCAGGGTCAGGTGTGCGGAGCTTGACTGGCTGCCGATGCAAGCTGACGGACTCGTGTGGGGAAGGCCGCGCACCCGCCCAGCACCAGCCGAGGCCAGGCGCAGCCGTTGCCAAGTGCGAAAAGTGGAGCCTCGACACCGACGGGATGCAAGTCATACAGCGCGGTCGGGCCAACCGAGTGGAGGCTTCAAGTGCAACTCCTAGTCTTTCCACGCTGATTTCCAGCCCTGGCCTCTCGTCGGCTTTCCCGCCGTGTCCTTTCCGCAGAGTATAAAAGCATATGTTGCTCCCGACCGCACCTTTCCCGCCAGATTGGCCCGATACATCTCAGATCCTTTCGCAGAAACCTCGCACCTTTCAGATCCTCGTCTGCTTGGGCATACAGGCTCGCCGTGCAAAGAGAGGATGAGGGACACGGGAAGCGCTTAGAGTGCATGGTGTTGGAGCAAGCGAGACCACGTCAGGATTGCTGGAGCGACCGGATCCAGCGCCGGCTGAGATGGGTGGGATGCGTAGAGGCTTGCTTTGTCGCAGAAGCAGCGGGGCTTGGTCTCCGCAACACCAGGGTGTGCTCGCCCATCTAGCCGAGCTCCACGCTAGATAAGGTGAAGCTGCTGTCAACCCGCGCTGCCTAGCCTGGTTCGGCTCAGCCAGGCTTGCCGAGGCACTTGAGCTGCGGCGCCTGGTCACCTCCACAACGAGCATGGCCCAACCCCAGAGAAAAATGCGCAGAAAAAGTGCGGGGTAAATATGCAGGGTGCTGGAGCTGCATATTTTTCGGCCCCAGTTGGCCGTTGGTGTTTTGGGCTTGGGTGCGCGCTGCACCCTCCCGTGTGACGTGGCCAGCCGCCCACGCGCTGCCGTTGACCCCATGACCCTCGCCTCCCCCGCAATTGGGTCTGCATTGCTGGCCAGCCAAGATGCCGAGACCAATCCACTCGAGCACCTCGATTGCCGACTTGCACCGCGCCATCTATGCGATGCGAGATTACAATGAGCTTTCCGTCTCCGCTCAGTCGGTCCCCACAGCCTCATCCACCGTAATCGCTCGCTCGCTCGCTCGCTCGCTAGCCGTAGACGCATTTTTTTCAACACCGATTTTTCGGCTGCGACCCAGACGTCTCTCGCTTGCAACGCCGGCCAGAGAGCACGTCTTGTGACCTGCCCCACCCTCGTCCATGCATCACGCTGCATTGGCCACTGCGCCGGCACCTGCATCCCACCGCTCGATAAGCTCTTCCCTCTCCAGCAAGCATACCTCTCCGTTGTCGCTCGGCCTGTCGAAGCCTCAGTCCAGGCCTGCGCCTCACAGCAGAATGAAAAGAAGCTGCATGCTGAGGTCTTGAGATTTCAAATACGTTGGGGTAAGGTAAGCGGCGGAAGGGCGGGGGAGAGTAGGGAATGCATGCACGGCGCAGGGGCATGTTTGGTACCGCAGCGGAGCGGCCGAGTCTGGGCCAAGACACACGGGCCATCCTGATTAGGCTAGACTAGACTAGACCAGTTCGCGCCACACAGGCGACTCGCACGCCTTTAGGCGGCCGCATCGCATCTCGATCCAGCTCGTGCGACTCCGCCTTGCAACATTGCACTCTGAGCTGGCTCTGGGTCTGCCTGATGGGAGATTCAGCCGTCCCGCTTTCTGGTCTCGAGCCAAGCATGCTTTTGCACAAGCGGGAGACCCTTTCCGTCGTCCTTTCGCCAAGGGGCCTGTTGCTCTTTGCGAGTGGATGCATTTCGGCTGCGCGTGTGCTAGATTCAGCATCGCCAGGCCAAGCTCATGCGCAGCCCACCAAGTCGAGCCTCGCATTCAGCACGGCACCTATACTCCGAGGCGCATCGGCCCAACATCGCACCCAAAAAAAGCTGCGCAACCTCCACACGCCCAGCCGGCTCAAATTCTGCAGACCCTGCAGAGCCATCCAAGCGTGCACGGACGCGCGCGCGCCTCCCTGCCAATATGACACTTCAGGTTGCGCACGAGAAAATCGGACCCCTCTCTCCTCACACAGCGAGGACACAGCAAGGCATAGACAGACATGGACCTCTTACTATCAACGATCCTCAGTTGAGATGAGGCTTGGTCCAAGAGCCGCAAAAAGCGTTCTCTGGCTGAAGCGCAATCGAGCAGCGTCCGAACAAGGGCCTACGAGCTCAGAAGACCCACACAGCACAGGCTGTCAACTCTGAACTCGCTTGCAGCTTCCCTCGGGCCCATGCTCATCTGCTATCGCTCTACAAGCCGCTCACAGACGGAGACAGTCGTACAACCATAAGCACTGCTCATCAGGCCCCTCATTAGCCCCCGGCTTGAGATTCCTGGGTGTGCTTGTCCCTTGATCCGGCGCCTGTCAAGCCCGAGAACCCCCCTCCTGCCCTGATGTTTGGCCTGGTGCGTGCACCTTGCCACTCGCTCTTGGCTCTGCGACTCAATTTTGTGACTGCCTAGGGCTGAGTAAGTGGCATTTCGAGTGCAAAGGGCTGCAGCTGTTCAGGCCCTAATGTGCTGCAAAGCAGTGCCTTCTCGATTGCAAAGCCTTGTTGGAAAAGTTGCGTCGGACGACCTGCGGCTGCGTGCAAGACGCCGAAGCTGCACTCGGAGCCAGAGCCTAGCAGGATCAGCACATGGACACTTGGCGCTCTGTCCTCGGGTGATCCGTGCTGCTGCGTTGGAGCCTGGCCAATGTGTTCACAAGGGGGGCACATGGCGAGCGGCTGAAGCGCTTGCTTCGTCATAGTTCTGGGTAGATCGAGGTCCTGATCGAAAGCACCGCACCAATCGAGCCTGCCGAGCCCACTGATCCGCTTCTGATGCCATGCTGCGGCGGCGGGCTCTGCCTGCTGAGAACCCTGTTGACCAAATCCCGTCGAAGCACCCCATATCCATCTGCCATCCTGGTCGAGCATCCAAGTATGACCCAGATCCGCCCGACCCAGTCTGCTGGGATGAGCATCACTCGGGGATCGCCTTGCTCGCATCTGCCTGTCTCGGCAGTCCTGCCTTGGGCTGCTTCTCGAACGTGGTCGGACTTTGACCCTCGCATGGCCGCATCGCATCGTCAAGCCAAAGCTTGTCTTCCAAACGTGGCGGTCCGGCTGACTCCTTCCAGCCATACCGGCTCAGGCCGGAACGGCGCTGCTGGCCCGGGAGTCGCCGAAGAGTTCCTCGCCCCTCGCCTCCTGCCGATCCTTCTTCTTCTTGATCTGCGCATACTCGCGAGAGATGTTGGTCGAGGTCGTCCATCCGTCCTCGGGGAAAAGCTCGGCCATCTGCTTGTAGCACGCCTTCCTGGCGTTGATCTCGCTGTACTGCTCGGCCGAGTTCTCGAGCTTGTACTTTTCGTTGCGGATCTCGCTCATGGCGTTTTCGATGGTGATGAGCACAAACACCTCTTCGCGCATCTCCTCGCTCCACTTCCAGCGCTTGGTCGGCTCCACCGACTCGTCGTCCTCTTTGCCGTCCACGTCCATCGACTGATCTCCTTCGGCGGCCGTAGCAGGTTTGGGCGCGGCTTCTTCGCCCTCCTTGGGCGCCTCGCCGCGCTCGACCCACGCCTTGTGCGCCGCCTCGAACTCGGCCAGCTGGTGCGGGAAGCTCTCTTGGATCATGCGGCCGAGCTTGTCCATGTGCTCCTGCTTGAGATCCTCAAAGTACTTGATGTGGTGCGGGAAGAACTCGCGCTTGACGAGCTTCATCATCGTGAAGCGGTTGTACGGGAAGATGGTGGGCAGATGATTGAAAAAGTTGTCGTCGTACTCGCCCAGCATGACCGCCAGTTTGGCCGTCTCGATGAGCGGCGGTTTGAGCGTCGCAGGGAACTTGGTCTTGACGGCAAAGCTCTCTGCATCGACCTTGCTCTTGAGATCGTCAAACGACGCCTGAAGACGCGGGTCGACGGGCTCGGTCGGGTAGCGGTTCTTCTTGGCGGCATTCTTGGACGATCCCGAATCGTTGTCGTCGACCTTGATGGGCGAGTCGCGTGTGCCTTCCTGCCTCTGCACGTTGGTGAGAGCCGAGCCTGCGCCCATGGCAGGGCTACCGGGATCGCCGTTGTTGAGCAGGGAGCCAAGCTGCATCGAGGACGAGGCAGGCATCGGGGGCAGCTCGGCTTGCTGCTGCGCCTTTTTGGCCACAAGCTTGTTGAGAGAGCCGGCGAAGCCGAACTTGGAGTCGCGGATGCTGAGCGGTTTGGGTCTGTCCTTGCCCAGCAGAGGCTGCCCCTTGCCCATGGCCTTGGCCTTGGCAAGCTCGACGGTGCCCTGGGTGACGTAGAAGCCGTCGGCCTTGGGCTTGGCAAAGTGCGTGGGCTCGTCGATGTTGAGCTCCGAGTCGTCGACGAACGGATCGCGCACGTCGTACTGCCCAATGTCGTACTTGTCGTCGTTGACTTTGCGGCGCTTCTTGCTCGCGCCAGACGCACCTGCTGATGCTGCCGATCCTTCGCCGGCAGGGTACTTTGCTAGCAGCCTTGCGAGGCTACCAAAGCCTTCGAGATCCGGAGGCGCCCCCGGCCCAGCCTGTGGTGGCGCAGGCTCGGGTTCAGCTGCTTCCACCAACGACTCCTCATACCATTTGGCCCAGGGGTGGTCCTGGCCTTTGAGTTTGGCAAGAACGAGCTCGGGCACGTTGATGAGATAGCCGCTCTGCCTCGCCTCGAGGATCGAAAGGCGAACGGTGGGCCTTTTGGGCGGAGGCGGTGCTGTGGCAGCCTCTGGCGGAGATGGACTGCGGCGTCGAGAGCGCTTCTTGGGCACGATCGATTTCTCGCCGGAGCCAGCGCCCTCTTTGGCTGACGAACCTTCGGCCTTGTCTTCGCCCTCAGCTTCGGACGCACTGCCCGCATCGGTGGTGGCCTTGTCATCGTCATCGTCATCATCTTCGTCATCTTCATCTTCGTCGTCCTCGTCCTCGTCGCGGTCGCCAGGCGCTTTGCCATCCGGTTCGGTGACGTCGACCGTGGGTACGTCGTGACTTGTGCTCCCGTCGCCAGCGGGGGCGGCGTCCGGAACGGCTTCCGCTCGAGCAGGACTTCGTTGTGAAGCTGCGTCTGAACGTCGCCTTTCGCGGCCCTCGCTGTGAGTGGTGCTTGAGCTGCTGCTGCCGCCGTTGGCGATGTCGGTTGGAGGCTGTAGACCGGTGCCGGGCGAGTCGGTGCTAGGCCGCTTGCGAGGCGATGTGCGTGGCGTGTTGGAGTAGGGCGAGGAGCCTGGACCGCTTGGGCCTAATAAATTTGCGAGCGAGACGCGAGAGGCGGCGGAGGACCGAGGCATCTCCTCGTCCTCGGCCTCGTGTGGTTGTATGGATCTGCCGTTCATCTTGGTGACGGTCAGTTCGGGGATGGGAGAGGATGCTCTATTGCTGCTGCCGCTGCTTCCGATTTCGATAACATCCGGGACGATCAAAGGCATTCGAGCGATAGAGAGTTGGCGTCGGGACGAGTCGACGGGCGCAGAAACGCCAGTACAAGAGCAGTGCGCGATAGGAAACACAGAGATTGGCTTGGCGAACGAATCGGTTGCTGTGCTGGATCGAGTGATAGGCTGCGGAGCCGTTCAGCAAGGTGAATGTCTGGTCTGGCGAGTTCAAGAGAGGGTATCGTCGAAGAGATGGAGATGGTCGAGGTAACGATGATGGTCAAAGGAACGTGGTGAAGAAGAAAAGAGCGTGTTTGAGTGGTGTGCGCTGAACGCGCACGTGTCAACGCGACGAGTTGACGGAATGCAGCCGAATGCAGACTTGCGTGCAGTTGGGGTCAGGTGGGCTGGGCTGGAGCCTGTTGATCCACTGCGACAAAGAAGTCGCTGGAAGGGATGCGGCGGCGTGAGATGAAGCTGTCAAGAAGGTTGGGCTTGGCAGCGCGTCGACGCAGAAATGCATCCATCCGAAGGCGGGACGGGTGAGAGGGCGAGAAAGAGGGAGCATTTCGGAAGCGAGCCGCCCAGCGCAGCACGCGCGGCGGACTGCTCCACCACGCTCGAGGAATGAGCATCCTCAGCTTGCTTGTATCGGCAGCGCCTATCGCTGCTCTCGTCCTGTCGTCCCACACACGCACGCGCAAAATTGCCAACGCGCCGCACAAAAGCGCAGCAAACCGCTCATCCGCACGGCTGAGCCGATGAAACTGGCAGATCTTCCCGACTTCCCAGCCGCTTTTCTTTTTCGACCCAATTTTCTTATTCGGCCATTTCCAATGCAGCCGGTTCCCAACGGCCATTTGCTTTGGAGTTGAGGCAACGTCGGCTGAACGCAGCAATGCTCTCTTGGCGTTACTTTTCAGGGCGAAGCCATCCTTTCCACTTGCGCCTGGGCTTATTTCAAAGACAGGATGCTGAGCCAAGCACAATCGCAGCTGTGCGCGGGAATGCCTTTGTGACATCTGGCGGTGGACAGGGGACCGAGGACAACTTTCGTTGATTAAAGCATTCGATTGCGATTCTTTACTGTCGCGATGGGGAATCCCTGACTGGAAGGGTCTGATGCCGGTCGGAGCTACGACGAAGGGATGCGCTGGCAGTTGATGTGGGTCTTGGACGGGTCCTGGGGCAAAGTGCAGAAGAAGTTGAGGCTCTGCATTGTCGAGAAGAGCGACTTGGCTGCAACGCCGTGGGAACGAGCGTGGGAGAAAGGGAATGAGCATGCACAGTCCGGTACAGAGCTTGTATCATCGAAGCGTGTGACGCTAAAGCTTACCTTCCAGGGCGATCTCCCTGCAGTCCAAACGTCCGTCCGCTTGCTTGGCGCACAATTGCGACCTGCCCGAGCCTCGTTCGCTGTAGCGATTCGTAATTAAGTAAAGCAGCAAGATGAGCATTGGGAAAACAGTTCGGGGTCTCCGCAGCGGGAAATGTCGCCTGGCTGCTGTCGGAACGTCCGACGGTCCATCCGATACTCACCCGTCCAGCATGAAGATGGCCGCACCGCTCTGCTGAACGAACTGCCTTGTCTGCTCGTGCGCTGGCGAGTCCATGCGCTCTGTGAGATTCGATGATGCTCCCGACCTATCGAGTGCGAAAACAAGCAAGGATCGAGCAAGTCGTGAGGTCAGCTGATGAACTCTGCGAGAGCACGAGGTCGATGGCACTTGGCCGACGCCCGATTGATTCGTCGCAGCTTTAGGCTTACATTTTCGATGTAAGGTGTTCTTGAGGATGCTCAAAGTTTGGCTGTTCACCTCGATGTGGCTTTGGGCAAATCTCAGGTTGCTGGCGTCGATGGTGTTCAAGCACCGAGAGAGGGTCTCAACGAGCAAGCTACTTTTAGCTCGACCCTCCACCTGACACTTTGCTGGTCGTTACGTCAAGGCAAGACGTTCTAGCACGACTGGCTCGGCTCTCGGACTTGAATCGTGAATTTCTCCAGATTCGACCCGCAGACGAGGTCTAACAAACTAAAGCGCGAAATTCGGTTCCGACCCCCACCTGCGCTCTAAAGTCCGGCAATGCTTCGCAGCAGCACAGGCAGAGGAAATTTCTTGGTTGCGTACGACAGGCAGCTCAGCCGCCAAAAAATTCTCCACTCTTCAAAAAATCAAGCAAGCGCAGCTCCACTCGAATTTTTCTCGGCGAGAAGGGCAGGCCTTCTTGATTCAAGGGTGCCTGCAGGTGGCTTTGCTGGGCCTTCAGATTTTGCCACGAAAGCTCAGTTCCGCCTCTGGCATTCAGGGTGCTTCCACCGACACCAGTTCTTCTGAGCTCCCCACCATCATCCACTACCTACCTTCCGACCTGCTGGATAACTCTTTCAGAATGGAGTATCACCCACCAGCAGCGCAGCACATGGTGCTTTGCGCCGACTGCGGAACTCCCATCACGCCCAACAATGCCAACCTCTGCCTGTCGTGCCTGCGAAACTCGGTCGACATCACCGAGTCGGTTCCCAAGCAGGCTACGGTCAACTTCTGCCGCAACTGCGAGCGCTACCTCAACCCGCCCAACTCGTGGGTGCCTGCTCGTCTTGAGTCCAGAGAATTGCTCGCCATCTGCCTCAAGAAGCTCAAGGGCCTCAACAAGGTGCGCCTCATCGACGCAGGCTTCATTTGGACCGAACCACACAGCAAGCGTCTGCGAGTCAAGCTCACGGTGCAGAAGGAGGTCTTCACCTCCACCATCCTGCAGCAGATCTTCGAGGTCGAGTTCGTTGTGCAGTATGGTCAGTGCCCCGACTGCACACGACTCGCGGCCAAGAACACGTGGCGCGCCATGGTCCAGGTGCGCCAGAAGGTGCAGCACAAGCGTACCTTCCTCTACCTCGAGCAGCTCATCCTCAAGCACAACGCCCACCAGAACACCGTCAGCATCAACGAGAAGAAGGACGGCCTCGACTTCTTCTACACCCAGCGCGCACACGCCATCAAGATGGTCGAGTTCCTCAACAGCGTCGTCCCCATCAAGACCACCAAGTCCGAACAAGTCATCTCCATGGACGTGCACACCTCGACGACAAATTACAAGTTCACCTACTCGGTCGAGATCGCCCCTATCTGCAAGGACGACCTCGTCTGCATGCCGCCCAGGATGGCCAAGCAGCTCGGCAACATCGGCCAGCTGGTGCTCTGCAACAAGGTGACCAACTCGCTGCGCTTCATCGATCCCATCAGCCTCCAGATCGCCGAGGTGCCAGCAGAGAAGTACTGGCGCGATCCCTTGCCCGCGCTGGCAACGATTCCAGAGATGATCGAGTTCTTGGTGCTTGACATTGAGCCCACGGGTCGCTATGCTACCAACTCGCACGGTGTGCAGAACCGCCGACTCGAAGAGGCCGATGCGCAAGTGTCGCCGCTCAACGCAGCTTCGTTCGGCGAGGCGGATGCGGTCTACCACACGCGCACGCACCTGGGTGCCATCCTGCAACCCGGCGACACCGTCATGGGCTACCACCTGCGCGTAGCCAACTTCAACTCGGCCGAGTGGGACACGCTGCCTGCCGACCGTCTGCCGGACGTGGTGCTGGTGAAGAAGTCGTATCCCGAACGCAAGAAGCGCTCCAAGAACCGCATGTGGAAGCTCAAGTCAATGGCCAAGGAGGCCGAAGATCCCGCCACCGAGGGCGCAGTCGGCCGCGGTGCCGTCGGCAGGCGCGGTGGTCTCGACTCGCAGAGGGTTGAGAGGGACTACGAGCTGTTCCTGCGCGAGCTCGAAGAGGACGACGAAATGCGCCAGACCGTCAATCTCTACAGGGACTCCAAGAAGGAGGAGGAGAGGCGGTTGCGCAAGGAGAGGGCCGCACAGATCAAGGCCGAGCGCGAGGCGGCTCTCGCAAATGGCGGCATGGAGGAGGACGGCGACGACGGCATGACGACCGACGGAGAGAGCGAGTGGGGAGACGACGATGCACCGCGCGTCGGCATGGACGAGCTGCTCGACGACCTCGAAGACATGGCCATCGAGGACTGAGCTGTCCCAACCCCACTTTCCTTTGCACTCACTGTTCACTGTCGCAGCGTAATTGTGTTCTCAATGCATACCGATCCCGATTCCATCATGCCAAACGAGCTCAGGGTGAAAGAGTCTGTGGTACGTGCTGGCCATTACGAGATTCATTGTGAGATGATGAGGGAGTGTTGTGTTGGGTATACTGCGGTGTGTTGGCTTTGTGGTTTTGTCCGCTGTTCGCCTGGAGGTGAGATTGCTTCCGACTTGCTTGAGCCTGCAGAGGTATTGCTTAACCAGTGGCGTCCCACTTGGTGCTTGGATCGGCGAGGAACTTGTCGTACGCCTCGCGGTTGAAGAAGCTGAGTTCGGTTTCGTTCTCCACGCCGATTTCGGCGAGGGTCGTGTTGGTCTTCGTCTTTCCCTCTTCGGCGTTCTTCACCAGTCCGGCAATGTTGGCGTCTTCCAGCACCCATTCGGGGTGGTCGAGGTTGATGATGAGGTTCGTTGTCTTGGAGCCGTGTGCGCGCGTGTACAGCTTGAGCGTATCGAGCTTATCCGCAAAGCTCCTAAACGCCCTAAAGGCCGAGTTGCTCGTGACCTCCTTGCGACACATGTCTTCGAGCTGCGAAATGGTGGTCGTGGTCAGATCGACCGACTTGGCGACATATGCCTTCATCGAACGAAACTCGAACGACTTGATGATGCGGATCGTAATCACCGCATCCGTAAGAGGTCGCGCATTGTTCGTCTCCTTGTTGTCCGAGAAGTCCGCTTGAGGGTTGAACGCGTGGAATCCGCCAGGCAGCAAAGCAGGCGCATTGGTCTCGGTAGAGACAGTCGTGGCTTCTGTCATCTCGATGCAGTGCTCGTGCTCAAGATCGTCGAGGTGAGAAGAGGTACAAAGACAAGAGAGCGACGGCAAGGGTTCAGAATGTAATTCCAACACGCCGCGCAAATTCTCGACCGAGCCCGCTCATCCTCTCCAGCTTCGGTTCTGGAAGAGTCTAGACGCGTTTCCACCTCCCGCCAAAATCGCTGGGCGGACCCTTGACCCTTTACACCGCCTCAACACCTGGGCTCAGCTCACGTGGCCACCACCGACACCACCCTCACGCTCCAATTGCGTCACGATTCTCCTCGCAAGGCTCACGATGATGAGCAGGAAAGGCTTGAGCATGTGAATGACAGATATGCAAGTGCAAAGATAATGAATGTGTATGTGTGGGGTGGTCAAGGGACCCAAGAGACCAGCTCAGGCATCGACTGGCTGCTAACGCGCCTGATCAGGAGCTTGCGACGTCTTCGCGGCTATCCCATCCTCCCCGCTTGTCCATCTTGGGCGTCTTGGCGACGCGCGCGGAAATGTCCTGCAGCAATTCCTTCTGCTGCTGCGGGAAGCGTCCCAGCAGAGCCTCGAGAGCCACCAGTTCGGAAGACTTGGGCGGGGGCAAGCCGGGCGTCGAGGGCGTTGCGTCCGTATCTCCATCAGTGCCAGCCCATGCCATGTCCGACTTGGGAAGCATTTGCATCGACGCGCTGTGGGAGAGCGATGCGTTCTCGGGAGTCTGTACACCTTGCGAAGTGTAGGTGCCGTCTGAAGCCGACGCGCTCGCCATAGCTTCGCCACTCTCGGCCTTGTGCAGCGGCATCCCCTCGCACCACTGTACACTTCCGATGCCGAGACCAGCAACTTCTGCTGCTCCAAGACCGGCGTCGCTTTCGGCCCCTTTACGGCCCAGCGACGTTGTGCTCTTGGCAAAGTCGCTCTGGCTGTGCTGGCCAAGTCCGTTGCTGCCGAACGAGGGGGTCACCGGGCTCGGGATCAGCCCGCTCGCTTCGACCTCCAGGAGCTTAGTCACCATCTCGGCTGCGACCAGGCTGTTGCGGCCCGTGACTTCGATGCTCGGCCGTGCGCCGCCTCCGAAAGACGGTCGAGCCAAGTTGCTGAATGACGGCCGTGCCCCTCCGCCGAAGGACGGGCGCGGCTCAAGCGACATGGATGGTCGTGCCGCCGCTTCTCGCAGCGCATCCTCGGCCGTTTCATCCTCGTCGTAGTCCAGCACAATCACGTCGGACGGACCGATGCCTTTGCCGGTCTTCTTGCTCTTCCCCTTAATGCCGAGCCGCTTGATGGCCTGGCTCACACCGGCGCCTCGACTCGAAGGCATCGGAGGGCTGATCGGACTCGCCACAGGTGCTCTGTCCCGGTCCTGGGAGAACGATGTTCGTCCGGTGCGCGCCGTGCTGAAGCTCGTCGACCGCCACGAAGGCGTCAACTGCTCGCCAAACATGGCCATTGACCCCGGGCTCTTGGGCGTCATCGCCGACCTGCCTGCGGCCGGAGAACTCGCAACCGTTGAGCCGAGCGAGGCTGGCGATTCAAGCGCGGCGGGCCGCGAGGAAGCGGCCTCGTAAGCGGTCCCGTTGCGGACAATGTCCAGACTGGCATTTCTGAGTCGACTCTCCCGGACGCCAGCGAGCTCGAGCGTCGGCGGGGGTACCGCCTGGCCTCGCACATTGCCACTGACGCTTCTGCGCACTGATCGATGCTCGCCGAAGGAGCGCGGATTCGGCGATGTCGGCAATGACACAGGACCTCGCAGGGCGCCTGTATCGGTGGGGTCTGCGATATGCGAAAGACGCTCGCTGAGTTCTTCAACGCGCGATAGACGATCGCCCGGTGCGTTGCTGCGGATGAAGCGTCCCAGAGGCGATCGAAAGCGCTGCGAATCACCGGGCAACTCGCTGAGCTCTTCAGCAACATCGTCGGCTTCCGATGTCTCCCGCGCAGCTGCTGCTTCGCTGCCCTTCCGAACGTCTGCATCGACGTCAAGTCTGGCTCCAGCAACGCCATGGCCGAGCGAGCTGGCCACTTCGTCTTCGAGCGCTTCGTCGATTCCTTGATGAGGCGAATCGCTCAGCAGTGCCGGGCTCAGCGTCTTGCGGATAGTGGTGCGCGTCTGTCCCAGGCTCGAAGCCGGTTCGGCCGGGTCGACGACGTCAAATCCTCGGACAGACGACATGGATGACCTGGGCGCTGCCTCGTCTGCCGCGTCGGCATGCGACATTTTAGGTGGCAGGGGCACGAAGCTCTCGATGACCGCGTCCAGATTCTCCTGTGTCTTCTTCCTGCGCAGCAATCTGCCGAGCGAGCGGGACGACTTGTCGGTCGACGGGAATGTAGATGAGGTTGGGATCTGCGGCGATTCCTCCCATACGGACTGCGTGTGCTCCCACCCAGGGGATGCAAATGTGGCCGACATGGAAGCAGGCATTTGCATAGCCTGACTGCTGGCAGTGCTGCTGTTGGTGAGCGTCGGGCCAACCGACGCCGCGCGTACGTATCTGTCGTCCTCCGTGGGGAGGTCGACGAATTGGCTCGGGATCGCCGGAACTGCAGGAACGATGGCAGCATTGTCGTTGTTGCGCGAAGATGACAGACCCCGAGGCGAGGTCAGAGACTTGACTCTAGCGCGAAACGGTCGCTCGGCTCTCTTGGAAGTTCCGATCATGGCCACGGGAGATGCCTGTGGCGAATCGTTCTGCTGATGATTGATCGTCGACGGTCCAGATGAAGCGGAGAACTCGTTCGAAGGTAGATTAGGTGTTCCCTTTGGCGTTACCGAGCCCTTGACCTTGGAAAAGAAGCCGCCGAATCTGCCTCGCGGGGACTGCTGCTGGATGGAGAGCGTGGCGTTGCGAGCGAACGCTTCAAAAGGCGAGTCGCCACCATCGTGCAAGTTGTTTGTAGATCGACTGAAAGTGCTTGCCATGCTTCGCGAGCTGGACATGCTCGGCATCGAAGCATCTGCCCACCCTGGAGCTGCCGTGGCTTCCCAGGACCTTTGTCCGGCCTCCGCTCCATTTGCATTGCCATGGCCTCCAGCAGACGGGCCAGTCGGGACCCGCTTCCTTCGAGCACCTGTCCGTCCGGATGTAGACACTGGGGGACTGCCCAAAGATGCTGCACTTTCCTGGGAGCCACCGTTGCGACCGAACTATTTCTGCGCTTCCCCACTAGACGAGTTTGGCAGGTCGAAGTTGATGGCGCGGTTGCGTCGAGATGAGAATTCGACGGACTGAAGATCTGACTTCGCATGTGCATCGGTTGAGGCAGCTTGAGCGTCTGCAGCTGGCGACATGCCAAGGGATGCGTCGTGCTCATCGCCCTGACGCCTGGCCAGCACCTGCATTACATCCTCGATCTCATCATCCGGGTGGTCGAGGACCTTGCTCAGTGGGCGCCTGTTCCCATTCAGCGTTGCGTTGCGATTGCGGGGCAGGAAGGGCCTCACGAAGCGCGAATCCGAAAAGCTTCGACGTCCTTCGGCGATCGGTTCGGGTTCCGGGACGGCGAGGCCAGCCTTGGTGTTGGATGCGTTACTCTTCCTCCCAGTGCTCGAGGAGCCACCGCCCACGTTGAAGAGTCCGGCGCGGAAGGGTGAAATGATGGAATCGAGACTGCGACGGACAGCACCGGGATTTCTCTGTGGCTTGCGAGGAGCCGTCGCATGCTGATGATGGAAAGACGAGGTCGAGAGCTGCGGTAAACCGACCCGAGAAACCTCAGGCTCTGGCTCGACATCGGAGTCATCGGACATTTCGAACTCGTTGTCGTTCGCTCGGAACTCGTCGTCACGACGGAGAGGAAAGGCAGCGAGACCGAATTTGCTGGAGCTGTCCACGCCTTCTCTTGACACTTCAGCATCCTGGCCCGCTTGAGCGGGCTGAGGCGTCCGCGTGGCCGCTTCTTGTGGTGGAGCAGCAGCCCAGCTGCCGCCCTTTGGAGGGAGAGAGGGCGCGGCGTCTTGTATCTCGTTGGCAGAGTTGGCAGCCCGCTGCAGTTGGGCCTGCGACTTTTCGGGGAGAGGAGGACCGTCAAGGGCAGGCGTGTCGCTGCCGAGGATCTGGCGGATCTTGCTGAGAGACTTTCTGGGAGGTGCAATGCCGTCCGGCCTATTTGCGTGGCGTGATGGTCGGTCTGGGAGCGTTGTGTGCCCGATCCTGGGCGAAGCGACTTGCTTGCTGGCGGACTTGGAGCGGGGAAGATGCAGGAAGCTCGATTGCTGGGTCAGGGCCCCGTTCGGCGAAGTGTGAGAGGCGAATGCTGGCATGGCCCCAACTTGGCTGGAATGACCCGAAGTTGACGTCGACTCCTGACGCCTTTGGTGGCCAGTATGAGACGGGCGAACGGGCTCTCGCTGATCCGCTGCGGGCAGCGAGAGGGCGGGACTCTGGTTGGCGGATATGGATAGTTCGGAGGAAGCAGGATGCTGGCGCGGGCGACCGATAGGGTTTATGCCGTTGGCGAATGGAGCGAATGGCATGGTTGGCAGAGCCGAAACCTTTTCGAGCGCGGGCTCAGCCGCCATGGCCGATGCGTACGGATGGGCGATGCGGACTGAGGCCGGCAGATCAGGAGAAGCAAGAAGACGCTCTGCAGGTGCTGGAAAGGCAAAGTGGTCCTGGTTGTCGCTGACGGTGCCAGAAGATGACGGGTGGTTGTCGATGCGGGAAGAGGAGGCGAGCGTGGGAAGCGAGGGAGAGCCGTAGGTGGACTGCCAGTTGGTGGAGCTCGTCACACGCGGTGGCGGGATGGGAGGGAGGAGCGGCTTGGGTCGAGAAGCGTCGCGCAGTCTGCGATTGCGGCGTCGGTGGCTGGAGCTTGCGACGGAAGCAGAGCGATTGGAGTGCATCGAGCCTTCGAAGGAGGCGCGAACGGGAGTGGAGCGGTCATCACCGGAGAGGAAAGCGGGTAGGAGTGGATCATCGGCATCCGAGCCCGCAGCCGAGTCGGCGTGGTTGCTACGTGAAAGGTCGAAGGGTGCGCCTGCCTTGCGAGAGGCGCCCCTCCTCCTCGTCGCCCCATCGGGATGGTCCAGAGACTTGCGAGAGTTTGATGTGGCGGCGAGATTCGGGCCAGCTTTGTCGCGCTTGGAAGAGGAGGAGAAGGAGGCGCGTGACGAGCGGTTGGAGAGCGAGCCGTACCGTTCCTGCCAAGCGGCGTGGTCTGGATGGCGGGGGTCGGCTGCCTGAACAATGGCATCGAAGAGCTCGGATCCGAGGGCGGCAGCCGGTTTAGGTTGCGGAGAACTGGAAGCCGTGGCCATTGTGGTCCTAGAAGATGAAGCAACGGGCGATGTTGGCGAGGTTGCCTGCGGCAAAGGGGAAAGACGTGCAGCGTTGGACGATTGGGGGGATCGGGCCAAAAGGCCGTGCTGGAAAAGGTTGGAAGCGTTGCTCTGACTGTGCTGAAGACTCGTATCAGCACCATCGACCGCCAACGAGACGGAAGGGCTGAGCCGGTAAGGATGGCTATGGAGAGTCGCCGACATGGCACAGATTCGGTGCGGAGCGGAGGCGATTGCGACGACCACGCCCTCTACCGTGGCAGACGTGCAGGGATCAGGGTCTTGCGCAAGGGACCAGCCTCATTGCTCTACGTCGAGGAATCGATGCGTCGGGACGGACGGATGGTGTTGATGGATGGTGATGAGGTGGACGGAAGGCGAGCGGGCGGCGATGAGTGGAACCAGGAGGTGGGATCGCAATCGTTCGCAGCGAGGAGTGAGGCCTCGTCCGGCACCGGTCCACTTTGAAGCTCGAGAAGCGGGCTGGCCACCTGCCGACCCTGACGAGGACATGATCCTCCGCACCGCACCCGACAGCTTTCTCGTTCTCCTTCTCAACGCGCACGACCACTCTCTGCTCCCGCAAACACAGCACACACACGCGGGCAGCAGAGTTCAGGCGAAAATGAGAGCGCGGAGCAGCCGAGCAATGAGCAGCTGTTGGCCGTGCATGTGTCGGTTGGGGTTTGACAAGCTGCTCTACGCCAAGGCAGCTGATTAAGGCGAAGGCGAAGCGCGCAGAGGCGGGCGGGCAGCCGCGCAGAATGGGCAGCAGGGCAGAATGGCAGCACGGTCGCCGGGATTCGCCTCGGTGGGCGCCGAGTTTCAGTGTTGCGATGCTGCGCGACGAGCCAAGCCGAGATTTCGCAGAGCACCTCGCTTGGCCCAATTCTTGCATGACTTTGCCCTCGCCTGTCTCCGCCTCGCCAGTGTGCACATGTTGTCGTGCAGCCCCTGCTGCGAGCGCGGACGAGTCGAATCCGCTCCGCAGACCCGACACAAAGGGCAAGAGGCGACCGAAGTTCAGGTGCAACTGGCTCGCGGAGTCCGCGCGGAGCCAACGTGCAAACAGGGTTTTCTTGATTAGCGCAGCCCTTCGCAGCCACACATGCACGCAGCGCCTTCTATCTTCCACACTCGCCTGCCTCTATCATTGCAGCCCATTGCAGAGGAAGTGACAGTGCTTTCCGTTCTGATCTCATTTCGGAAGCAGCGCGATCCAGCCTCGAAGCTCATTTGATTGCATGTCGGAAGGCCCGGGACCAGAATCGCGCAGCAGGCGCATCAGCGTATTTCGCCGCTTGTTCGCCGGCGCCGCCCAGACGGAGATGAAATTCGAACGGCCGGGCTCTGCAGCTGCTGGCCACTGAGCGGTCCGTGAAATGCACCGCGAGATGCAGTCCGTGTGGCCACGCAGGTCGAGACCAGCCCATCCTCACCATCTTCTCGCCTTCTCGCCTCGCCCTCACCTCATGCATGCATCACACACGCACTGCATGCACGCCGTCGTCCAGCGGAGTGTCCAGACATCCGTTCGCGCCGCGCCTCTTGCCGTTTGCCATTCAACTGTAAATCACTGCGATGGAAGGCGAGTTGGCATTCTTTCCACCGGCTCCCAACCCTGCTCACGACCTGCCTATTTTGGCAGACCACCGATGGGCTGAAGACAGTTGGCCAGTCGGCATCTAGTGCGAGATCCTGGCTTCCCGAAATTGGAATTGATCCAAATTGGCAAACACTCCTTTTGAACAACAACGCGACCCACGATCCGCATTGGAGCCGGGAAATAAAAAAGCACAATTTCAGGGTGCAGCGCTGCCGTCTCTCAAGCTTAGCCTCGACTCGGACGCCGTGCCGCGCCGCCACTTTTCGGTGCTACGCTATGCGAGCTCAGAAGCTTCTTGCCCCCTTGCATCGGCTTTGAAACAGCTGCACGACGCCTCTCGGCCAGCTTCCGACGATGGGAAGACAAGCTTCCGTTCCAAAAAGGTCCTTTCATCAACGAGACGGACCTCGATGAGGCGATTTGATCTGAAGCTCAACGAAGTCGAACGTCGGAGGAGGAAAAGGACATTTGCGGGCAGATTTGTTTGGTCTCAGTGTCGCGCGCCGGCTTACTCGCTGTACCCTGGAAAGGGTTGAAATCAGTGTCTCACTTATGGGCTGACGACGTGGGCGTCGTCCGCAAGCCTTTCGCCACGATGCAGCACGCGCTGCAGCCTGCAGTCTGCAGCACGCCCACGTCCTTAGGCTGCATTTTGCTCGCTTGCGTCCAGAACGCCCTCTCCATGCTTGCTCGGATGCCTGTCTGGCCACAACGTCCGATCCCGACGGGGTGTCCTTCTCGCATTTCCAGCTCGGACTTCGGACCGTCACTACAGTAGCAGGCTTGGACCCTGCAAGTTGTCATGAAGGCGGATGAACGGATACGCTGAAGATGGGGAGCCAAGGCGTGGGAAATCGGACAAGACCGAGGGTCGGCTCTTTCGTTGAAGGTTGGCGCCTTGCTCCAGACCTTTCCATTTGCAAATGTCCTCCGGGGTCGGATTGGTGCCGGGGAGCGTTCGTTCCTCGCCAGCGTGGCCACGCTCGAGTGCGACGCAGACGCTGTCAACGGTGACATAAAGATGCCGCGAAATTCCAAGTGGCCCGCTCATCCAGCGCCACGTCGCATGCTGCTCGCTGCAATGTTGACAGCGCGTCGCAACTCGACCGAGATCCGTGACAACCTTCCCGCCAGGAACAGCGCCGACGTCGGCATCACTCGGAATGCCGTGAGATCCCCACATCTGGGTCAACACGACCTTTGGCCCTGCAACACCGGTGGGGCTGCCTGAGCCTATTTTAGGCATAGGGACATGCAGCATGCTTCGAAGCTTGTAACCCCGCGAGGAGCCTGAGCCACATGGACACCGGTGCATCCCCGCGACACTTCGACAACTCGGCATCTTGGATCGGATGAAGCAATGCGATGATCGGGTCTACCGATCGAGTCTCGAGGCTGAGCTCGTCCATGCGAGAGCCGTGAGCCTAACCTTACAGGAGGTGCCGCACTCCTCCGCTCCCTTGCCTTCTCACCACGCTGAAGGTCCACCCGCTTCGGGTTGGAAAGCCTAGACTCTTCCTGCCATCGCTCACGTCTGCAGGAGCTCGCTCGCCCGCAGACAGCCGTACCTCGGCCTTGCCGAAACCATATCAACACCCACGACAGGCAAAAGTGAATCCACGTTAGATGCAGGAGGGAGATGCGAGATGGGCGGAGGGATTACATGGAGGGTAACTGCGGACCGATTGATGGTATACGAAAACTAATCCGGCCACGATGACGACTTGGACCATGGCCATTTCCAACGGTGTTTTGACGCCATTGAGAGCACCACTACTGCGAGTATGACACCCCTTAGCAGCTGCAAGGGCTTGTGGCTTTGGCACGGCAAAGTGGGACGCATTGGTGTCAGCTTGGTACGCTGCCGTGTCGTCAGTGTCTGCGCACGCTGCTGGCGAAGCTAGGTCCTCGTTCCGCAAGCGCCGCCTTGGCAGGGCTGCTGGTGGCCGACCACGAGCTGGTGCGGTCCGCATCGGTGTCCATGCGAACGCGCTTGCTCGGGCTCGAGCTTCCAGCTTCTTTTCCTGCAGGAGACACGGGTGCGGCACTGGCGTCGGGGCCATTTGCACCGTCCGCCGCCACTACGTCGTCAGCGCTGCGCTTCTTGCTCGGGCTGGCGCTTCTGGAAGATGCAGCATTGACGGCAGTCGACGATGCAGCGGCTGAGCTTCCTACGCGGCTCCAAAAGTCGGCGTAGCTCGTTGCTCCGCCTGCAGCCGCCGGGGGATTCGAGACCTTGGTCGCGCCCGATGAGGCGACGTGCGATGCGCGTGAGCCGCTGCCGGAAGTGTGGGAGTTGCCGTTTGGCGAGCGCTTTGGCGCCGATGCTGCGTCGCCACCTTTGGAGGCAGAGGAGTGAGCACTCGTGTTGGGGGGCGAGATGGGCGTCGAGGAGGTGGAGCGTCCGCGCTTGCTCGAAAGGTACGAGGTGGCGCCTGGCGCACTGCCTGCGGAAGCCGGAGGCGTGGCGAGGCCGTAGCCGCCAAAGACGTCGCCGCCTTCGACGTCGATCTTCTTGATGGCGGCATCCTTGAAGAGCCTCGAGCCTACGCCCTTCTGACCGTGCGCTGTTGCGGCGCTGGGCGTTGCAGGTGCCTTGCTGGTGCCGCTGGCGGGCGAGGTGGAGTTGCTCTTTTGCGTCCGAGCTGTTGCGTTGGAGGTGGTGCCTGCCGACTGGTTCTGGCGGTAGTAGAGGTTTTCGACTTCGGAGAGCGATTGTTTGGACTGCAAGGAGGAACATCGTGGTCAAGATGGGCCAGATGAAGGAGCCAGGTCAGCAATTCTGTGCATATCGCTGCGCAAGGGAGGATCTGGGAGTGGCGGTGTCGAACTTACCCAGCCGTGTTCGACCTTGAAGTTGGCGTACTGCAGCCGTGTCATGAGGTGTTTGGAGAGCTGTCGGGATAGTGAAGCATCATCGATGGTCAGGTCAGCTTTGGGGCGATGCCTAGGGGCGGGTCGGACGCGGGTGCACTTACTGCCACGAGGCGGGTGCGTTGTGCCTGGGCCTGTTTGCGGGCCTTGCTCGGGGTGATGGCCACATTGGACGAGGTGGACGACTGGAGGGGCGCGAGCAAGAGCGACTGCGACGACATGGCGGCGGAAGAGGCGCTAGTGGGATCCGACGGATGCGACGGCATGGCTGTGGACTTGGTGCTGCTTGTGATGGGTGCTGCGCTGGTGGTGACGGTGTGAACGAGACTCATGGACGATGGCTACGCTGCGGCGAGCTCTGACACCAGATGCGGGGTATGGTGGCTGGGACAACAACAGCTGCACTCCACGACGTCCGAAGTCGAGCATGCAACGTTGGCGAGACGAGTCGTGCGCGTACCAAGGTAGCGTGCGTTGGTCGTCGACAATGGCAAGGGCCGATGCAGGGGCAGATGCAGGCGGAGAAGGCAGAAGCGGATCGAGCTCGTAGGATGGTGAGTAGCTGGTGTGTACACAGGAGTGTAGCTGGAGGCTGAGGAGGCCTGACTGTTCTTCGAGATCCAAGCGCACTTTGCGGGATCAGCAGCGCAGCTTGCAGCATCAGCATCAGCAGCAGCAGCAGCAGCAGCAGCAGCAGCAGCAACACATACAACACACTCTCCATGCAGCTCCGGCCAAATCCACGGCTTGAGCTGGACCACCGCCACACAGAGCGCTCGCCGCTGTGTGGTTGGAGGAATTTTTTGGAGCTGCTGGGCGGCGGTGAGCGTGGCCAAGGCACAGGGCCACACAGCCAGGCCAAAGCTGGGGAAAAAGGCACCAAACAGCGCGCGTTTTTTCTGCCGCCTACGCGCCTCACGTGATGCCAGACCAGAGTGGAGGCGAGCGTTGGAAATTGTTAGAGTCGCATCGCCGTGGCTTCCACTGCACGGACCGAGTGTTGGAGCCTGCTCGCACGCAGCTTTCGTCTTCCAACGACCACCAACGACCACCCAATCCCCGTAGCAGCAGCAAAGATGTCCAAGTCGGCGTCAGCGAGTGCTGTGCCCACAATCGAGCGCCTCTCGCTCGGGTCGGCTGCAGCTTCACCCGGCACGAGACCGTCGCACGCGCTCCCGAACCTCGTCGCACCGGCATCAGCATCAGCAGGCGATGGCAGCTACACCGGCTCCTCGGCGTCGCTGATCACGCCGGACGTGCTCGCTCTAGCTACGCCTCCAGTACATCAGGTTGATGCTCAGGCGCTGCACACACTAGCGACCGAGATGGTGGCGACGCTGATCCACAGCTCGCGATTTGTGGCGCGCAAGCAAGCGCTCGCGCGCGAAGAGCTCCAGCTCGCCGGTATCAACCTCCCCACGCCCTCTCGGTCCGCCACCGCCCCCATCACAACCACTGTGGCATCCTCACAACCTTCGGCCGCAGCTGCGCACACGGAGGTGGTGCGGCAGGTGTCGGGCGTCGAGTCGGCGGAGACGCTGGGCGAGATCGAGTCGATGCTCACGGCTCGTCTGGAATCGATCGGCTACAATGTCGGCTACCACATGGCAGAGAATCTCGCACGCGACCGGGCGCGATTCAGCGATACGCTCGACGTGCTCAAGTTTGTGTGCAAGGAAGTGTGGACGGCGGTGTGGGGCAAGCAGGTGGACAACCTACGCACCAACCACCGTGGCGTGTACGTGCTGCACGACAACCACTTCCAGCCGCTGCGCCACGTCTCGACACCGCATGGCACACACGTCACTGCCAGGGAGGCAAGGGTGTACCTCGCGTATCCGGTGGGCATTGTCAAGGGCGCGCTGGCGCAGCTCGATGTGCCAAGTGCCGTGGTGGCCGAATCCAACCAGGCGCCACAGTGCACGTTTCACGTAAAGACGCAAAAGATGGCGCAGAGCGCACCACCGCCGCAACCGCAACCAGGGGCGCCGCCTGCACAGCGTGCGTAGTGTTGTGCGCGCAATATGGATACCCCGTTTCACTCTGCATCTAGCACGGGACAAAGATGAGTGCGTGTGATGTTTGTGTGTGAGAGCGTACAGCCAAGATGGTGGTTGTGGGGGACAAGGCTACAAGTCAAAGTCGCTATCGTCGTCGTCCTGGACAGTCTTTTTTCGTGTGAACTGTAGCCATGATCGCGCAAAGAGGATTGAGGAGAGCAAGGGAGGTCAGAATCAAGTACGTGGTGGTGGTATTGGTGCATGCGGATTTGGAGCTTACGGTGATCTTTCCAGCGTCGCCGCTGGAAGCCTGGTCGACCTGGTCGAGGAGACCGATGAGTTGATCCTCTGTGATCCTGCCCCTAATCTGACCCTGTTGAGCCATTCGGATGAGCAGGTCTGTGATCTGTCGCGCCTTCTGTGGCTTGACCAGCCCGATCCTCGACACTATCCCACCGCCTCAACCGCGTCAGTCAACCTTCAACTTTGTCTGGCTTTTGCTCTGTACTTACGACGTTCACGGGCGTCAGTATCGAGGATACGACTGAGCATCTGACGCTTCATTTCCTCCTGCTGGGCCGCCTGATCTTCCTGTCCCTTGCCACCAGCCGCTCCGGCGTTACCTCCGAAACCTTCTGCAAAGTCAGCACATCTGAATCGGAAGCTGTCGGCAGGGAAGAGGACTTACCACTGGGAGCGGAGGGGCCGCCAGAAGAGGCACCGCCAGAGCCGGAGCCTCGAAGTTCGGCCATGCGCGCCGCACGGATAGCTTGCAATTCGTCGTCCTCCATCGTGGGTCGTTGGTCGTTGCAGGTCAAATTGCGCCCCACCAGCCTCGAGCTGAATCTTGGCCTCACAGCAACCAACGCTGCAATTTCCGACACCCGACATTTTCCCACCCCCACACACGCGCCTCACTCACCTCCTCGCTCAACCCTCAGCTTGCACTGCAGACAAAAGCACCGACTGCGAAAGGGATGCAATTCCAGGGTATGGGAGGTTAGAAGACGAACGGCACGATGGCCTTGCGGGTGCGCGGGAACTTGTCGCCAAACGTCTTCTTGTACCACTTGTGCCCGTTGGTGGCGCGCGGAGCCATGAGGCACACCAGCACAAATGGAAACAGGAACGGCGGCGTCGACAGCGCGGTTGCCACGACGTCCTTGGCGGTGAGATGCGCAAAGATCGGCAGCGAATACAGCGCCGCCCATGCAAACGCGAACCATTCGAACCCTGCCCGATTAAGTAAGGGAGAGGGAGAGAGGGAGTCAGTCAAGCGATGTTCTTTCCGTGATTCGACGGCCGGCGCGGGGGGGACACTCACATTCGCACAGATAGTTGGGGAAACTGATGTACTCGAACAGGCCTCCACGCGGGATCGAGTACTTGCGCGCCGAAGCACCTTTGCCGACGCTGGTAGAGTCTTGCGCCTTGGATGCGTTGTTGTTGGGTCGGCGAATGTCCATGAGGATCTCGTCGTGGTACACGTTGCCGGCGAATCCGATGGCCCAGCCAGCGAGACCGAGGTACCACAGCGGCTGCTTCCACACGTCGGTCGAGATGAGTCCCGGCGCACCCAAGCCCAGCGCATCGGGTGCATCGGCGACGATCAGCCTACGGACGATTTCCGACGCGGCAAACTTGCTCGCGATGCCTCCAGCCTTGGCGCCCAACGCGGCGGTGGCTGCGGACACAAGAGCCGGCTGTGGCAGAGCCGCCCAAGGAGTGCGCCCACCGACCCAGCTGCCCATCACAAATCCATTGATCAGGTTGAACGTGATCGCCGACAGTGGCACCGAGATGTGCAGCGGCGACCTCTTCGGCGACCGCAGCGGCTGCAACACCGCACGATGCGTATAGTGCACGAGGAACAGCGCGACCAGCACCTGGTTCGGCGACGGCAGCGCGAGGAATCGCTCGATCGAGGGCGAGAAGAGCGCCGAGAGAGGCGGCAGCCATCCGTGTGTGCCCTTGACCACGCGACCGGAGAGCGGCTGGGAGAGCGCACCGAGCAGCACAAAGATGGGCGAGGGGATCTCCATGAGGAACCAGCCCAGGTTACCGTTGATGTTGAGCAGGCTGTCAAAGGCGAAGCGGCCGTGCGGCGCGTTGATGAGCGAGAGCACCGGGATCAGGAAAGGCCACGCCTTGAATGACGCCAGCACCACCGAGTAGAGCTGCGCGGGCGAGTACGGCGGGCTGGGCAGCGCACCCACGCCGATCACATCCTTTAGCCACGTCCAGAGCGCCATGTTCCAGTTCCAGTACGTGAGAGTGCGGGGGTGGTGATGGTGATAAAGCATCTCTCCGATTCCATCCACTAGCCGCTCAGGAGCAGCCGAAGACCTCCACTTTCGCCCTGAGCCGGTTTGCATGGAATGCACGGATGCACAGCTGACCAACACCGCCTGTTCTTTTCGGGCACGATTTGTTGGCCGTCTTTTTTTCCGGGAATTTCGGATTTTCGCAATGTTTTTCAGTCGGAGCAGCCGTGTCGCGTGCGAATGCTTTGTCGTTCGGCTCAACCCGAGCTGAGTCGCTCTGCCCTCTCGTTCAAAGCTAAGAGCTGCTGGTCAAGTTGAGTTAAGCGTCAGGGGTTTGGTCACATGCTGCGCAGAAGGAGTGATCCGACAACTGCGCAGTTCATTGCGATTCCGGCTCTAAAGCCAAAAGAGCGGTAGGTGAGCGGATCGTTTCCTCATTTGGGCAGTGCGCGACTTTATGCGCAGGCCAAGCCCTCCCGCCAGCCGTTGGGCAGCGCAGCAGAAAGTCAACTTGACTGAGGTGGACCCTGAAATGCAGTTGGACTCGCCTCGCATCTCCACCGCCACTTCCATGTCGTCTTCGGGCTGAGCAAGAGTCGCCCGCTCCTTCCGCTCTTTCTTCTCACACCACCACCATCATCCTTTGATCCATCTTTTTGGTCGTTTGCGCTCCTCCAGAAGCCCCGCTCCATATTGGTCTCGTCTCTCGAAAAGTAGCCTGGCTCAGCACCTACTACGCTCCACGCCCGCACGGTCCCCACCCTCCTTTCGCACCACTTTCCGCATCCGCACGCCATCTCCCTCAAGCACACCTCAATGAAACGCAGCATCGACATCTACACTTCGCAGTGACCTAGGCGATTCCTTTCTTCACCACAGCACAGGTCTTCAAGACCATCGGATACAACCTAGGGATGACGAATCCTGCGGAAGTGTCGTTTCCAGTCGTTCCGCAGCGCCGCGCTGCCAAGATGGCCGAATCCAAGATAGAGACCATCAAGACGTACAAAGACCGAAAGTCCATAAGCGGCTCTCGAGAATCTACCTCTTCTGCGCCCGCCAGCCCTCCCTCCCCAACGTCCTCACTGTCTTCTGTCGAGGATGAGGTGATCCTCATTCCTCCATCCGCACATCCGCCACCAACGCGCCAGTTGCCCTCACCTTCCATCACTCCGCTCCGCACCGCCTCCAAACGTAGCGCGGCTCAGGCTGCTCAACAGAATATCCAGCAATTGCACCAGTCGTACGCCGACTTTGACGGATTCGATACCACCAACATCGCTTCATCTTCCAAAAAGAAACGCCTCTCCACAGGCGTCCTCACCAAAGTGGAGCAGAACAGCTCATCAGAACCTTCGGTCCCGTCTTCTGCCCCTTCAACCACCACGTATCCCGGCAAGGCTGCAAGAAAGAAAGTCGCACAGTCGACATTCTCGGCCGCAAGGTCTCCCGCCGCCATACACGGTCGGCGCTTCCAAGACGACCAGGGCGTCGTGTGGGAGCTCCAGGTTGGTACCTGTCAAGCAGCCCAAAACAAGCAATGGCGAAAGTGCGTCCATTGCATTACAAAGCGCGCCGGCGACACTTGCCGCTTTGTCGACTTTCGCGCTTTCCGAGTCGATCCACACACCGACCAAATCACGCCCCCAGACCAAAACCGCACTTCGCTACCAGCCTTCCTCTTCTCACCCGACTCGGACGAGGTGATGGATCTGCCTACAGCTCGCCTCATCTCCACCTCGCACCTTTCTCAAGTGCAAGGCGACGTCGCTAGGGCGCTTCTGCCCGTCCTTGAGGCAGAGCTCGAGCACGCACGCCTCCCAAACGTTCTTCGAAGGCCGCGCGAGAAAACCTGCCGTCAGATGTGCGAGTTCTGCGCTACCAGCATATTTTCCGCCAGCTGGTTCTGCCGTCGCTGCGGCAGGGAATACTGCGCCGACTGCAAACATAGCATCGAACATTCCGACTCGCTGGATCGTCAGCTCGCCAAGAGAATCTTGCGGTGCGACCAGACGCTGCCGCATGCCACTGCCGACCTCGTCCCGCTCACGCGCTTCGACGAGGCGCTCCTCCACCAGGAAGTCTCGGCCATGCGCAACATGCTCACCGACGTCAAGACGGGCGGCGTCCGAACTTCCGCTCCAGCACACCCCGCCCCTGCCGCCGCAGCGTCGACCTCCAACGAAGCCGAGCAATCCATGCCCGGGACGGAGGACGAACAACACACGGCAGTCAATTGGAAGGATGTGCCAACGAACCAGGCAGGTATCACCGCCGACCGCATCGTCGGACGTCTGGACCTACGCACCTTCGACAGCGCTTCGTTCAGTACCGACGACTTCCGACGCGAGTGGGCGCACGGCGAGCCCTTGCTGGTGCGCCATGTCACTGAGCCAATGCATCATCCGTGGGGGCCCGATGCGCTGCAGTCGCGCTACGGTCACGAACACTGCTTCATCGTGCGCTCGGACGTCGAGAATGCCGAGCTCAAGCAGGTGTCCGTCGGCGACTTCTTTGCCACTTTTGGTCAGGACGATACAACAAAGCGAGCGGCGCTCGGACGCGGCCATTGGAAGCTCAAGGACTGGCCACCCTCCGCCGAGTTCAAGGCCGAATTCCCCGAGCTCTACGACGACTTCAACGGGGTCGTGCCCGCACCCGACTATACCACTCGCGAGGGAGTGCTGAACCTAGGCAGCTGCTACCCCACCGGTGTCATCCAGCCGGATCTCGGGCCCAAGATGTACAACGCCTGGCCCGGCAGCGAGGCGCCCGGCGGAATCGGTACCACAAGACTGCACATGGACATTGCGGATGCGGTCAACATTATGCTGCACGCTTCGCCGCCCACCGGCGAGGACGTCCCGGACGAGCATCGACCAGGCGTGGCAGCCTGGGATATCTTCCGCGCAGACGACGCCGACAAGCTGCGTGCGTTTTTGCGCAAGGAGTACTCGCACATCGAATTTCGGGACGACCCGATCCACATCCAGCGCTTCTTCATCGATGCGCAGCAGCGCGTCAAGCTCTACCAAGAGTACGGCGTGAGGAGTTGGAGGATCTACCAGAAGGCAGGCGAGGCGGTGTTCATCCCTGCCGGATGCGCGCATCAGGTGTGCAATCTGGCCGACTGCATCAAGGTTGCCGTCGACTTTGTCAGTCCGCAGAACGTGGATCGGTGCTTCAAGCTCACCGCCGAGTTCAGGGAGCTCGTGCAGGATTACAAGAAGGCATGGAAGGAAGACGTACTCTCGCTCAGGACGACGCTGTGGTACGCCTGGTGCACCTACAGGCAGATGGACGGCCAAGGGCCCAACGTGTGGGCCAAACAGAAGCGAGAGGTCAAGGACGAGGGCGAGGCGCAGATGCAGAAGATCACTCGCAGGGTGCTGCAGGCTCAGTAACCGGCTTCATCATAGTTCACAGCATGTCGTCGCTTTTCAAATGATCATTGATGTATGTGCTGCAATGGTCGTGGCGTAGCAGCGGAAATGATCGGGGTGAGGCAGGGGACCGATGAAGCCGATGTTGGCGAGGCTTCCATGACGTGCGATCGCGCCAGGATTGAGCGGTGCGGAGCTGGCCTGAGCGTCGAATGCAATTGGGCACTTTGGGAGGGGAACAGAAAAAAAAAAGAGTCGAAATGCTCCACCTTTTTGCGCGGGGGATGGTGCTTGGGCCAAGCTGCAAACACGTTTCTGATTGATCTACGGAAGTTGTTTCTGCCCCACCATGTCACTTCGACCGATTCTTCGTACACCTCTTCGTAGTTTCAGCACTTCTTGCGTCAAGATGGTTCAGATCGAGCGTATTTCCCCCGGTAACGGTACCGACTTCCCCAAGCAGGGCGATACTGTCACCATGCACTACACCGGTACGCTTGCTGCTAACGGCAAGGAGTTTGACAGCTCGCGCAAGCCCGGTCGTGGCCCCTTCCAGACTGCTATTGGTATCGGCCGTGTCATTCAGGGCTGGGACCAGGGTGTGCCCCAGCTCAGCCTTGGTGAGAGGGCCAAGCTCATCATCCCTGCCAAGGAGGGTTACGGCTCCGCCGGCGCTGCTGGTGTTATCCCCCCCAACGCTGACCTCATCTTCGACGTCGAACTGCTCGCCATCAACGGAAAGAAGGGTATGTAGTCTCACTTCACTACTTGTCTCATTTTCGAGTACCGCACTAACCTTCTCGAAACGTCTGTCCAATTCACCAGCCTAAATTGCCCACCCTCATATGGAGTCCACCCTTCCTATCCTCCCAATCCAACCCAAATTTTAATCTGCTTGATCTTCACACATACACACGCTGCCAGTCGAAGAGAGAGTTCTGGATCGGATTACGCGAGAAAGGAGGAATCCCATACCGCCACCCAATCACTCGGACGAGGTACACGGGTGGTGGCTACATGAAACATAGAAAACGCCTTCGCCATCATCCCCTTTCGATCGAGGCAACAGGCGCGAGGCTGTTTTTGTACAGGTAAAAATAAGAGGTCGAAAAGGCGCAAGGGGGTGTCGAGAGAGTCCAGATAGACGCACACACGTCGGAGAGAAGGAGGAGAAGCCAAAAGTACAGAGACAAAGAGTGCGTCTCGGGTCGGGGGGCGAGGTCGAAAAAAGGAAAGTCGGAGCGTATTCACAACAAGAAGCGCGGCAGATCGGTTGAGCGAGTGCTATAACCGCCAATAGGTCGTATACGCTGCAATGCGCCAACTGGGGGAGCAAGGTATCGTCTCGAGCAGTGCTGTGAGCCCACACCAACTGGGCACTGGCACTCGAGATGGGTTGGAGGCGCTCCCCTGCGCACAAGCCACGGCTTACCACGGCAGCATCGAGGCGAGCTGGCCACCAAGCTGGCCACCAAACTGCTGCAGATTCTGCAGGCCCAAGTTCTGCAGGCTCGTCTGGAGCGTCTGCAGCGCCAGGTCCGGGTTGCCTCCCGAGATCCACGCGAGCGCACCGGCACCCACGGCACCCGCAGCCGCCAGCGCACCGGCGGTCGTGGCGATCGGCCTCTTGCGCGCCACGCGCGTGCCCCTCCTGAAGGCGCGCACCACCCTGCCGGACTCGGCGTAGTCGTCGTCGTCGGCCATCAGGTCGAGCTCGGCGGTGGGTCGGTCGTTGACAGCGCGGCGCTTCTGGCCGCGGCTGGCCCCCTTGCCTGCCGCACCCGCCTGCTTCTGGATGCCCGCAGCAAGCGCCTTGGCCTCGGCGATTTGCGCCTCGATCTCGGCCTGCGAGAGCGCAGCGGGGATGCCGTTGGTGCTTCCCTCGATGGTCGTCTCAACATTGACCTGCGAGATGGTGCCGTCGGCGTTCTCGACGCGCGTCACCTTCTGCACCAGCCTGGGCGACTCCGCGTCCGAGGCGGCCGAGGCGGCTGTCGAGGTGCGCTGGCGCTTGCGCGGCGTCTTGACCTCGGTGGCGGGCGCCGAAGTGAGCACGGGCGGACCGCCGTCCTCGGAGTGCTCGGCAGTGGCGTGGATGAGCGCAAGCGCGAACTTGGCGATGCCGTAGTCCTCGGCGACGTCGGCGGCGTCCTCGGCGGGGATCCAGGTGCCCTGGAGACGCACGCCGGTGCTGCCCTCGGGCAGGACGCGGATCTGCTTTTCGCCGGCGACGGACTCGGAGTCGGTGGCGGCGTCCTTCTTGGGCGTCTCGGGGTTCTTGCGGGGACGGCCGCGCTTCTTGGGCGTCTCGGGCGCCTTGACTTCCTCGAGGATGTAGCCGCCGTTGGCGCGGTTGGTGTCGTACTTTGCGTCGAGGAACTGCATCTCGGCCGCTTCAGCGTTGCCGTCGGCGAAGGGGAAGGCGAGGCGGAACATGGACGAGGCGGCCATGGCGTTGGTGTCGAAGCGCTTGAGGAGGAAGGCGTGGTCCTGACCGTTGACGGTGGGCAGCTTGACGCGTCCGATGATGATGTTGTGGCCTTCGCGCTTGATGGTCTGGAGCTTGACGACGGCCTCGTCGACCTCTTTCAGCCTGGGGTTCTTCTTGGTGGGCAGCTTGGGACGTGCGATGTCGGACTTGGCGTCCTTGGTCTCCTTGATCTCCTTGGCCGCCTTGGCAGCAGCAGCGGCCTCCTTCTCCTTCTTGGTCTTGCGAGGCGAGGCCGAGGGCGAGGCGGGAGGTGCAGTGGAGGCGTTGGAGGCGACCGAGGAAGAGCGGGCGCGTCGGGGCGTCGACTTGCGCGTAGGCGTCGACTTGCGGGCGGTGGAGGCGGCAGGCATGGTTGCGAGTGTTGCGCGTGATATCAAGGTGGTCGAACGAAGCGAAGGGTCCAGCGACGACGCGCAAAGGTGGTGGGTGATTGGCGAGGACGAAGCACGCGAAATACACGAGCGTGATGGTGTGAATGAAAAAGGAAAGAAGTCAGGGAGGGGTGGCGATGGCGAGCGGAATGCGGAAGGGCGCGCGTAGGAGATGGAAGTCGGGAGATGGGGGAGAGAGAGAGGTGAGCGCGATGGCGAGCAGATGAAAGAGGGGAAATCGGGCGAGGATGACCCTGCGAGCGCGTGTCACGGTGGGGATCCAAGCGATACACCGTAAGTCACTCACTCACTCACGTCTAAAAAAGCCAACACCTGCGAGGGGAGCGCGCTTTTCTGCTGCCTCGTGTCTCACTCGTCCAACTCGACTGACGTTGGGGCTGCAAAAAAGAGGCGACCGTGATTTTCGGCGGCTCGCCCTTGCTGCTGCTGCCTCGGCCCAGGCGCGTCACAGCGGTGCGTATTGGGCTCGCCGTGTTAGTTGACATCCACGCACATCTGCCGTAGCCCGGCTACACATCACTCTGCTTGGCGGCTCGGCGTGGCTCTCTCTCAATTTTGGCAGTCCGCTGTTGTTCTGCCCCAAAGTTGAGCGCGTTTCTAAGCCGCTGTCGCGCTACAGACACGTTCTCACCCAAGATTGAGAGTGTCCAACACTCGTACGAAAAGACGCCAAAATAGGTCCGCGGTCGACGAGGATCGCACCGATCGCGACGAGCTCACTCATCCCGATGCAGCTGTGGGGCCACATGTGAGATTTGCACAAAGAAGCGGCTCTCAGCGCTGATTGGCTTTGGAGCTCCACCAATGATGAGCACTCTCTGCAGACGGCAACGGCTCCCAAATGCATCGACTTGCAGCGCTGCACAGCGAAGCAGGGTCTGTGGCCTTGCTATGATCACCTCCGCATTCGATCGCGCATTCAACAGCACGTCCAAGTGCAGATGCCATATCAGACGTGCTGGACTGAATGCCGCGAACTACAGAGCTTGATCTTGATACGGCTGAGGCTCAAGCTTTGCTCACGCGCAGTCGGCGATGTGAGCTTATTCGTCGGATCAACCGTGCGCTCAGTCACGGACGCGCTTCTGTCACTGCACACCGACGACGAGCGCTTGCCAGTCCTCGAGCGAAGGCTTCTGTCGGCTTCAATCCGCCGCGCAGCCAGGCGTGGCAGATCCTGCGAACGTGCGTGGGTCAATGCGATGAAAGCGCTGGTCACCAGCTGCTGTCAGACGAGACGCGTTGAGAGCGACACTGATCTGACGCCGCAATTCGGCTTCGAGAGAGAGTGTCGATGCCCGCTTTCAGCCGCCCCTCCGCACTCTCAAATTAAGGGTGGCAGGGTGGCAGCACGCCTGCAGGCTAATCGCCCTGTCCACGCGCTGCCGTGGATCGGCACCTCAGCCACAGGGCGTCTCAACGTGCGCATCCGCCCCTGCGCGTCCGTCATGTGCACTGCCTGAGCGCGCTGCACCGCTACAGTGTCTGAGTAGCCGGACCTGAGCAGAGCGCAGCAAAATACGAAGGCTGCCTCCGCTGCTCGCTCTCAAGTCCGGTCCTCGGCCTCTACACGGACATCCTCCCTCCCTCCATCACCTCTGGATACCGATACGAGTCCAACGAGATCATCGCGATTGACGCGATACGTCCCATCTCTCCCTCTCCATCTCGGGCACCCAATCCAGGCGTGTTCGACGATAGCCCCCCTCTGCTCCCCCTATCTCCATCTGGGCCGACTTGCGCGATCCACGCGTAAGCTCTGCGTCCTCCCACCCCCTCTGCATCGCTCTTGCTCAGCGCAATCCGCTGGTACACCGCAAGCTAACACCCACCTCCGGGTGCCTCACAAGCCTCCTCTTCTCCGGACCGCTCGATTGATCGTTCAATCACCATTCTTATCAGAGCTAACCTGCCGAGCATAGGCGTGAGTATTTCCCCATCGCCCTTACATGCTTCCTCCCTTTCTTGCAGTCCCTTCGCTTGCAGCTTCGCATCCTGGCCAATCCGTGGCGGTCTCTCGGCACCGCCCTCGCTTGCCTCACGTGTCGCAGCTCTGGACCGAAGTTCGGTTCAGATCCTTCCCTCGCTGCGACACGTCGGGTCAAGCGCAGGGTACCCCATGAACGCCTCGCATTAGGCCAGGCACGCTTGCCGCGACCCTCCACCTGTACATCGTCCATGCTGTTAGGGGCATGGTCCTCTCCGACACTAGCCTTGGATGGAATTCAACAGCGCTTGCTGACTCTATCTGCTCTCCTGTCTTGGCTTGCGTCCATATCTTGTCTTCGCTCGTTTGACTGCTTCTTTCTTCGCTCGCGCCTTCTCTTTACCGCTAATCCTTGCCATCCCTTGATGCTAATACAGCCCTCTCTCCGCTCACCGAAACCACACGATGAAGTATCTCGAGTACCCCGAGCTCGAGCTCCTCTCGAGGGCGCTTACCTTCGAGTCTGCCGAATGCAAGGTCTTCACCCGCATGGAGGCCTACTCGTGCAAAACCGTCTCCAAGGAGAAGCGCCTCTTGAAGAACCTCGAGTCCACCTATCTCAGCTCGGCCTCTACTTCGCCGCCCGACTATCTCGAGGAGGCGCTGGCGTCGCCCTTTGGTCGTCTCGACCAGGCCTCGGCCCGCAAGACCCTGTTCCTGCTCATCGCAACGCTCAATGTCGCCTTCCCCGACCATGACTTCAGCGAGGTCAACCCGGCCGATTTTCGCAAGGAGTCCAGCCCGGCCATGGTGCTCAATTCGCTCAGCACCACGTTGCTCAGCCTCAAGACCTCGTCCAATGCGCCCCGCTCCTACAGCTCCTTTCCAGGATCGTTCGAGGAGCCCGGCTTTGCGCTCGGCTCCACAGGCGGCTCGCCCGGCTCCGGCCTCAACACTGGCTCTCTGCCGCCTCTCATCACCCATCCCGCACTCTCGCACATCCTCGACGACATTATGAACGTCTCCGACTGCGAGGTGTACACCTTCCATCCGGACATGGACTCGGACCCGCACGCGAGCGCCGAGCCCGAGGAGGAGGGTGATCTGGGCGACGATGATCCCTACGACGACGAAGAGTACTGGGACGACGACAGCCCTGGCATGCGCGGCCGCGAGGACACGCCGCGAGCGCGAGCCATGCATGCCGACGACGACGAAGAGATGGTCGACGCTCCCATGTTTGACGAAGACGTCTATGGCGAGGGGCTTGGAGGCGCAAAGAAGGCGCCGCAAACCATCGCCACTATTGGCCCGGACGGCAATGTGGTGCTCTCGCGCGGTGGTCTCGACACCAAGAGGCGTCCATCCATGGAATCGTCGAGTCTTGCGTCTTACTCGTCGTACCACGATTCGAGCTTCAACGACGAGGAGGACGACCTGGACGGCACGGGCGCCGGTCTGCTCTGGTCGACGTTTGCATTCTTCTACAACCGCAAGATGAAACGCATCCTGTTCGTCTCTGTGTGGAGTCGCAAGAATGCGCGCTTCGGCATGCCCACCTCTACGTGGGCGTATGCCCAGCCGCCGCCGGTTCTCAGTGCCTCGCTCGGCTCACCGCACGGCCACTTTGGCCGGTTTGCCACGCCAGCATCGGCTCCTGCCCGACAGCGCGCCTCGTCGACGTCCAAGAAGCAGCAGGCTTCGGTTGCGCCGACGGCAGCGGCTGCACCTTCGCTGGCCAAGCGCGCGATCGCCAGGACCGACTCGACGGGCTCGCTCAAGCGCGTCGGGCGTCCCGGACACATCCGCGCCGGCTCGGGAAGTCCGGCGCCCTCGTCGCTGTCGCCGTTCCCACACGCATCGCCGCGTGCGGTGCGCACCACCGACCCCATGGAGAGCGTGGTGATTGTCGACGGAAGCAGGCAGGTGCCCTCGCTCGATGCGGCGCTGCTCAGTGCAAGCGCCCCAGCAGGAGCGAGCGCCGCCATCGGCACGGGTCTGCAATCGGCCATGCGCCCAACGCGCACTTCGATGCGCAGCAAGCGTGCATCCGACACCTCGACAGGCACGTTCGACCAGAAGCGCGTCAAGAAGCAGGCTGCGTAACCCGCCCGCCCGCCCGCGGCAAGGTCGACTCAAGTGATCCCGATTGGTTATGACTCGTTTGTATTTGTACGGCCGTCTCTGGCAACGCACCGATTTCTGCGCAGGCACGATATTGCGCGTGATGATTGGAATCTGTGACATTGATAAAGAAACGCGAGCTAGGATGATGAGATGGAGGGAGGGAGGGAGGGAGATCATTGGGTGGCGGAGCCTTTGAAGTGTTGGTCTTGGCTGGCCTGGGTGAGTTGGCGATGTTTGAAGCTGGCGGTATCGCTTTTGAGTGCCTCGCGCATCAGCATGGTGGCATACGACGACGAGGGCAACTGGAACTTGAGTGTGAGTGCGGTGAACTTTTGGCCTTCTGCTGCCGTGTCTGCGTCGGTGGTGGGTGGAAGGCCGAGGCATCGTTCTTCGTCGGTGAGCGTGAGGGCGATGTCGGGATCGGTGTACTGGGTGATGTTGTACTCGAACGCGCGCGGACGCACGAGCATACGACGGTACGATCCGCGCAGCTGATACTCTGGGATCTTGGATGCGCTCAGTTGAGCATGCCTCAGCCCGTCCGCAGCCAGGATCGTGTGGTAGAGTTCCGACATCCATCCCTCCGGCAGGTCGATGGACGAACCCGGAAGCGGCAACACTACATCGTAGATACTCGCCGTACCAAGGTCGGCGGCAGACAGCTGCTTGGTAGGTCGTTGCCACGTAGCCAGCTCGGGCTTGGCGTTGCGGAGATCATCGTCATCTTCATCGGCATCTTCAGCATCGTGTCCAGTCGAATATGCGTCCCAGTCATCCGTATTGTCGGTGAAGACGACATCGCCTTCCACCGCGTGCGTGCCGAAGCGCGAAATCCGCTCCGAGACAAGGCGATTCCATACATACGACTGATACGCATGCACGTACATAAGCCGAAGCGTCCGCGGCACATTGCCAAACGCACCCGTCCAGTCGCCCTGGTTCCACCTGTTACTGCGCATCTTATCGAGAATGTGCTTCTCCGCAACGCAGTGCCTAGGCACCGCAAGGTAGGCCTTTTCCAGCTCTCCCTCTCCATACAGCTGTTTGGCACGGAGTAAGTCCGCGGAGTCGCCATCATCCGCATCGGGTCCGGACGCGGCTCGAGGCGTCATGAGCAGCTCGACGGCCTGTTTAAAGTCGTTCTTGAGGATCAAGATGCCGATGTGATGGGTGGGGATCGCACCCGTGCCGAAGCGTTGCATGCCAAAGTAGTTGATGAACCCCTGGTCGCGGATGACGTCCATCGACGCACGCACGCCCGACACAAATGCGTCGTCCACCTCGCCGCCCGTGCTCGGTCGCACGTTGCGCAGCGTGATGGTAAACTCGTTGCCCTTGAGCTGGCCGAGCTTCAGCGGCTGCGAGGCGTACTCGAGATGGCCGATGCGCAGGCCACGATCAGCCCTCTTGCTCACGGCATCTGCCACGGTCCGACCTTTACCCTTGCCCTTGGCATTCGCATCTGCGCCTGCAGCAATGTCGGCGTTGATGCCGTTGACCAGCCGGTATACGTCGTCGAGCGTCTTGCGGTTGCGCTTGAGCGAGACCCTCTGCACGGTCACTGCACGCTTGTCTTTGGTGCCTGCCACCGACAGATCCTTGGTTGGTGGCCTGCCTCCTCCGCGTCCACCGAAGCCTCCCCTTCCTCGGCCTCTCCCGCGCGCGCCACCTCCACCTCCGAGCCTCAGGCTCTCGGCAAGCATGCCCATAGCCTCCTGGTGGTCGCGGTTGGTCTTGTGCAGCAAAAAGTGGATGTACGGCGGCGAGTTGTTCGCCTCTTCGGACAATCCATCACCCGCCCGTCGGTCCGACCTATTCGCCCAGCGCACAGCGATCCTCGTCGCAGCCGCCGAGCCGCCGCCATTCGCCATGGCGTCTTCGTCATCGTCTCCGGCCCGAGAGCCCCGGGGCCTGACCGTACACGAGTCGGTCGCGAGCTTTCCTGCAAACAGCTCGCGCACAAGCTTGTGCACCTGCGTCCTTTGCTCCTTGTCCTCCAACGGCCGTGTTGTGATGCTGGCTGCCGAGACGAGCGTCGCATTGGCACCCGTTGCCATGTTCTCGCTCTGCCGCCCTTTGGCCCACATCTCCTTGAGCCCGACGATCGCCTCGTTCGTAAAGAACGTCGCCAGCTTCGAATCCGCCTCCTCGGGCCACATGCCTCCTTGTACCGCCGCCTTCACCTGCTCCTTTGCGGCCTGCTCCGCTGCTTGTTTCTCTTGCTCGGCGGAGCGTGCGGGGGCGTCCTCCGGTCGAAGCTGCTGCAGGTACTTGCCCGGGGTAGGATCGAGCGAGGTGAGGCGACAGACTTGGCCCGTGAGGTCGATCTCGTTGACCATAAAATCTGTGAAGCGTTGCTTGATGATGCCCTGAAAGCCGGCCAGCTTCGGCTCGACGTATGCGGTGATGCCGGCGCGTGCTTCGGTCATCCTGGTCTCGGCACCCGCCTCGGTGCTGGAGGGGACGGCGGGTCCATCATCAAGCTTCTGTCGCTTGGCAAGCGGGCTCGAGCCGGCATCGGCAGCAGACGATCCGTCTGTCATGGCTGATGCTGTTTGGTGCTGCTGACAGTCGCTTCCGGTGCAGGAGGAGGATGGTCAGTGTGGGAGCGGTGTCGTGGAGCCAAAGAAGCCGAGGCCGAGGCGGAAGAAATGCAAAAAGAGGCCCTGAAGATCCCACTTTTTGGAGGTCCGAGTTCCGACTCGAAAATAAAAATGTGTTGCGCCGAGACTTTGAACATTTAGAATATTTGCACGAGAGGCTCGTCGAGCGACATCTTCTTGATGCCCTCCCTCAGCGCTATCGTCCATGGCCGCTCTTTGCAGATGTGCGAGTCGAGTCCAATGCGCGAGCCAGGATCTCATGACGTTCTCAATGCTCCAGGTGCCTCATCGGCTGTCACTGCCACAGAAATGATGCTGATAAACCGGAACGACAGAAAGGCTGCTCACGTGGTCCTTTGCCTGCGCCGATACAGTATCTAAGCAAGTAGGAGCCTGAGCGGCATCACATGGCAGATGTCTACATGCGAACGGAGACATCCGCATACACCAACGCTCATCTGGTTTCAAGCGCTCTCACATTGAGGATTAGGATCAAGGCGATCAGATTGACACGGACGCCTCGCAAAGGTTGACCGAGCCGAACTGGCCGCGAGGGAGCTCAGTTCGACGGACCACCACGCTCCGTGATTGTCAGTGCCGGGCGACACCTAAATCGCGCCGAAGTCAATCACGCATTGCCACCAATCAATGAACGCGTTTCTCTGCTGCTGCACCCACAGCGTTCCGGGATCGTGGGTTTTGACGTTCGAGCGGCGAATGGTTAGAGCCGACGCAAAGCGACGCTCTGAGGGCCTGCCAGGATTGGCAGGGCGCGCTGCTTGCGTCACCCAATCGATGGCTTTCGCGGTCGTCGATTCCGATTGATCCGAAGGTGCATGGCACTGCCGGCACTCAACGTGATCAATTGCGGACGTCGATGGGAGGGTCATAGGGCATTCCCTATCTGCTCCAAGGCAAAGGTGCAAATTGACATGCAGGGAAAAACCAAAAGAAGGCGGCCTGGACCGCCGGCAGGAATTGGTGCGAATTCAAATCCCGCTCCGCGTTGCAGACACAGATATGGCATGCCTCGCTGAGAACGGTGCTGCTGGTGTGTTGGAAGAACATTGCCAGCTGATCTGCATAGCTTTACTGGAGATTGTCGCAGGCAGCGTGGTAGCGGCTCAAAGAGCCCCGATCTGACGTGCGGCCACTGCGATTGGATCGTCAGTGGAACACTGTGCGAGCTGCCGCCCGATGTAATCATCTTCCGCGCTTGATTTGATGCGGGGTCGGAAGAGGCTGGTCCTATCACTTATCGCTGCGACATGGAAGGCCAAAGCGTGGAGCCAGCTATCGAGCACATGACCGACCATGCGGGTGGCCAAAACCCTCAACCCCCTTGTTGTCGGACCGAGACGGCGGGCGAGATGGTCTGCAATTTGATTTTGGCACGAAGCGAAGAAGGCCGACGACGGCTGGCGCGCGGCGACCGGCAAATTCGAATCTCCGCTTTATGCACCGCTCGCCGTTCTGACAGCGGAAGACCTTCGTCCGAGCCTCCCAGCTTCGTCCATCTCAATCGGCCATCTCGGCAGCACCTCGACTCATGCCTGGCCTCTGTAGCAGCGGCTCCAATCACACGCGACGCTTTTTACCCCGCACCGACCTCGCACCTAGCCTAGATAACGCTCTTCGCTTGCAGCATGTGTGAAGGCGCGTGTGATTGGTGGATGGCACAGTGCGCAACACCGGCCAACGCTCTCTCGCATTGCCGCCGGCATGCACCCTTGTCTTGTAGCAACGTCGCCCTAACGCTGCCGTGTCCCGTCGGCCTGTCGTGCAATGGCCCCTTTCGAGCCTGCTTTGCCCGCCGGCTGATTGTGCGCAACACCGCACGGGATCTGTCACAATCTAGATTCGCCAGCCGCTGAATTCACCCGCCGGCCACCGGGTGCAGATGTTCAAAACGTTCTCATTTCGGAGCACCCACAGCAAAGTTGACGGCTCCACAGCTCTGCCACTCGTGTCCGCGAGCTTTGCGGCACAATTGAACCTGGAGCGGTCAAGCTTTGCCGAGCTTTGTTGAAGCACGCGGGGATGGGGGAAAGCGAGAGGGAGCGGGGACCGAAGCGACCTGCGCAACTGGGTTGTGTGGTATAGAGGTTCTGCACCAGCAGGATCGCTTGCACCTTGTGCTGCCGGCTGGTACGGACCTTGAATTGCCGCTTCGGCACGCTCGCCGTCGGATGCCGCGCACGACGCCTGTGATGTACTGATTGCTGGCCGTCTCGCATCCTAATCAACTCGTCGCGCGAGGTCGGCAGAGCCACATCAGATACCGCTCGTCTCCAAGCGAGAGCGCCCGTCGTGTGCAGCAGCAGTATCCCGCACCTGCTCTGAGCCCAATGCCTGTCGCAACGCTCTTCGCGGCGCTCGGCGGTCCGTTCCCCTATGCATACCCACTGAAGATTGCATGCGCTGTTCCTGGCTGATGCCAGTCGCCCGCCGCTCTTCGCCACCCAAAGCAACGCGACCCTGGCTGCAGAGCTGATTGACCCTACCTGGCCCACATGGTATCTCCAGTCGCACCACATGGTTTGAACATATACAAGAGCTTTTCAGGCCAGAACACCTCCCCTTGATCCCCCCAGGTCCACCCACTTCACTCCGCCGCCCCCTCATCCCGGCTGTAGCCTGCCCCCGTCTGCAGGACTGTGAAGACTCTTTTCCCTTTCTTCCCCCCGTGCGCGTAATCACCAAGCGTACACCCAACGCGATAGGCCGCAATGGACCCCATCGACGTCAAGCCTGCTGCGGCAGGCTCGGACACGAGCTCCGAGAAGCTCAAGAACGAGTCGAGCGACAAGGACGGCGTCGAGGTCTCCAACGTCGCCTACGTGCTCAAGGGTGATCGTGCCGATGCCGACTATGCCGGCGAGACGCCCGAGCCCGAGGAAGGCCACGTCGTGTCCTCGGCCAAGGACATCGTGACCCAGGTGCTCTCGCTCGACGATGACCCGTCGCTCAACCCCTGGACGTTCCGCATGTGGTTCCTCGGTCTCGGCCTGGCTATCTTCGGTTCGGTGCTGCAGGAGATTTTCTACTTTAAGCCCCAGGTCATCTACGTCTCGCTCGTCTTCCTCACTGTCATCGCGTACGCCATTGGCGAGGCGATGGCTGCGGTCATCCCCAAGTCCGGCTTCATCGGCCGCTGGTTCAACCCGCACCCGTTCAACCTCAAGGAACACGCCGCCATCACGCTGATGGCGTCGGCTGGTACTCAGTCTGCGCTGGCCACCGAGGCGCTTGCTGCCCAGCAGCTCTTCTACGGCGGTTACCCCTCCAAGGCAGCCGGTATTTTTCTCGTGCTTTCGTCGCAGCTGATCGGGTACACCATGGCTGGCTTGCTGCGTAGCGTGCTCGTCTACCCTGTCAAACTGCTGTGGCCTCAGAACCTGCCTCTCACCTCGCTGCTCGAGACGTTCCACGGCAGCAAGGCTCCCGACAGCAAGACGATCGTCAAGAAGAGGATGAAGGTCTTCTGGGTCGTCGCCGGCATCATCTTTGTGTGGGAAATCTTCCCCGAGTACATTTTCCCCGTACTCGAGGGTGTGTCGATCTTCTGCTTGGCTCGTCAGAACGACATGGTCTTCACCAACCTCTTCGGTGGTGCTTCGGGTAACGAGGGACTTGGCTTCCTCTCGCTGTGTCTCGATTGGCAGTACATCGCCTCGCTCGGCTCGCCGCTGTGGCTGCCGCTCGAGACCATGGTCAACTCGGTGGTCGGCTACCTCGGCTGCATCGTCCTCTTCATGGGCCTGTACTACGGCAACATCTTCCGCGCCCAGGATTTCCCCTTCCTCTCGCAGGAGCTCTTCGACAACGCCTCCAACGGCACCAACGCCTTCATCTACAACCAGACGTCGATCATGACGCCCGAGTTCATCATCGACCAAAAGGCTCTCGATGCCCAGGGTCTGCCCTGGATCACCGCCACCTACCTTGGCTACCTGATTACCACCAACCTTGGTCTCACCGCCACCTTCACCCACATGCTCCTGTGGAACTTTGACGACCTCAAGGCCGGTTGGGAGTGGGCGTCGCCATCCAGCATCAAGAAAATGCTTTCGGATCCCAACTGGTACAAGTTCTGGTACAAGCGTACCGCCGAGGAGGAGGCCGCCTGGGCTGAGGAGAAGCTCAACGACGAGAGGTGCGATCCTCACTACAAGGTCATGATGCGCAACGGCTACAAGGAGGCACCAATGTGGTGGTGGGGTGCTCTCCTTGTGGTCTCCTGGATCGTTGGTATCGTCTGCCTCTACGTGATGAAGTCAACGCTGCCATGGTGGGGTTTTATCCTCAGCAGTCTGTTCACCATGGTCTTCCTGCTCTTCTTCGGCGCCCAGTATGGCATCACTGGATTCGGTTTCAACATCCAGCCCATCTGCCAGATGCTTGCTGGTTACCTCTTCCCCGGCCGCCCTCTGGCGAACCTCTACTTCACATGCTACACCTACAACGCCTGCTTGATGGGCCAGGTGCTTGCTCGCGATCTCAAGCTCGGGCAGTACGTCCATCTCAGTCCGTATTGCACCTTCGCCGTCCAGGTCGTCGGCTGCCTCGTTGGTGCCCTTCTCAATTACGTTATGATGATTTCAATCGTCGATAATCAAGCGGAGGTTCTTAAGTCGGTCCAGGGCACCAACATCTGGTCGGGACAGAACATCCAGCAATTTAACACGCTCGCTATTGCGTGGTCGATCGCCAAGGACATGTTCTCGATCGGAGCCAAGTACGAATGGGTGACGATCGCCTATCTGGTGGGCTTCGCGGTGCCGCTGCCGATGTACTTTGGCAACAAGATCTGGCCGCACCGCGCATGGAGCTACTTCAACTTCTCCATCATCTCGTGGTACCTCGGCTGGCTGTTTGTGGGCATCAACGCGTCGATCATGTCGTACTTCCTGATCGGGTTCGGTGCGCAGTACTGGCTGCGAAAGTACCGCCCCGTGTGGTTCACAAAGTACAACTACATCGTCTCGGCTGCGCTCGACGGTGGTACGCAGACTCTGGTCTTCATCCTCACCTTTGCTGTCTTTGGCGGCAGTGGCAAGGCTAGGCCGTTCCCGACCTGGGCCGGTAACCCGGACACCTCGGTGCACAACCTCGACTACTGTGCCGTCTCGCCCATCGTCGTCGAGTAGACGCATGGCAGCAGGCTTGTCGCATTCGTCGAACGTCGTCAACGTCGTCAACGTCGTCATGGATCGCAATATACCTTCCTGGTTTACTTTTGTTGTTGCCTTTTGGACGTGAGTGAAGCCGAGGAGGCGCATGAAGTCGCTTGCAGAGCCTGACAGCATACGCCGAAATGAAATCATGAGTCGGATCGGACGCCACCAACCATGCGGGAATCCGATCATCGGGTGAAAGAATTTGGAATATCGGAGATGAGAAATTCTTGGTTCGGTTTTCACGCGCAGGTGACGAGGCCTCATGCATCCGCAGCCGCCACTGCACGAAACTCAAGCCGTCGTGTTTGTGACACACGTTGCTAACTAGACTGCGAACAATTCAGCCAGCACGACTCAGCCTGGACTTGATCTTGCCACGGCTTATCGCTGGATCTGCGCCGCGGACATCTCGAGACTGCCCTTGGCCCAAGCTTGGCTCAGTCTTGTGCACCGACCGCGGGTGACAGAGGATGCAGCCTAACGAGGTCCAAGCTCCTGAATGCGAGTTTTTCACGCAGCTCGTTGGCAGCCGCAATGCACTGCCGACTCAGCACATCGCACAGGCGTGCAGTAGCATGGCGTGAGCAGTTGGCAGACGAGGTAGGCGATACGGGCCCAGCTTGTGCAGTGGGTCACCCCCGCGGGTCTGAGTCGATGCTCGACCCCACATCGTGCTGCCGCCACAAATCTCCGACCGCGACGAATGTGGCAAAATTGACCGAGTTATACGCAGCCCCATCGGCTCGCTACGATTCACAGTCTGAATGCTCTCACACCGTCTGGGCAACGATAGCTCGCGATCGAGATGCAAGTGCGGCTCGACAACTGCGATGCATGCGCATGTGATGTGCCTCCTGAAGTCGAAGGTCCATGCACTTGGGGCGGGGCCTGCTGTGCTGCGGCGGATATGGCCGACGTTGGCTTGGATGTTTCGCAATGACGTGTCGAGGCCACTGGGCCACTGTTGAGCGGTGTGGGTTAGAGTGTTTCACACGAACGCCCACCGTGGCAGCCGCGACTGCATGTGAGAGAAGGCTGCCTGCGCCCACAGGCAACGCCGTGAAACTGCAGGGTGGCACAAAAATTTCCAAAAACGGCGGCGGCCAGACTCCGCTCCACACTCACGCCCAGATTTCACGCTACTTTGCCCTGTCTGACAGCGACGGCAACCGCAGCCACAGCATGCTCACCTGTCCAACCCCGCAATCCTCCCCCTCCCCAACAAAGACAAGCAAACGACGAGCACAAAGTATATAGCCTCTCCAATCGCTTCGTGTTTGCTTCCATCCCCACCTCCTCAGTCGCCTCACACACCTACCCGCAACCATGACGGTCGCAACCACAACCACAACAACTCAGCCAACGATTGCGGGCAAGAAGAAGATGGCTCCCCTCGAGCCTCAGCCCATCCGTCCCTCGCAGGGCCCACTCAAGTCCACATGGCACAAGCCCGAGAACAAGTCGTCCTGGGGATTCCACCACTGGATGATCCACCTCTTTGGCATTGACCCAATTCCACAGAACGCAACTGCGGTGCACCACAACAAGGACGACCCCATGCCCGTCTGGAACAACTTCACCCACCACATTTGGATCGCTATGCGCATCCTTCCCGCTATCGGACTTCAGTACCTCTACATGCAGTGGGCCGGACGCAACTTCCACCCCATCGCCAACATCCTCTACTGGGGAACCTTTGTCTCCCTCTTCGGCAGCAACCTTCTCAACGTGCTGCGCTCCGTCGCCTCCAAGGTCGGCTACCTCCAGGCCGATGCCGCCCGTGACGGCGTGCCCGATGTGCGTGTCACGCAGGTACTCAACTCGCTCCTCATGACCGCCTTCTTCCGTCCCGCCGCAGCTACGCTCGTCATCTACAACCGCGACGAGCCCATGAAGCTTTCGCCCTGGCTGCCTCTCATGATGCCTCTCTACTCGCTCGCCATCGACTTCTGGTTCTACTGGTACCACCGCGTCATGCACGAGTCCGATGCGCTTTGGAAGTTCCACCGTACCCACCACACAGCCAAGCATCCCACGCCCATCCTCTCTCTCTACGCCGACATGGAGCAGGAATGGTTCGACGTGGTCTTTGTTCCGCTGCTCGCCTACTTCACCATCAAGCCCATCGTCAGCATGAGCTACTACGACTGGATCTTCTGCTGGACGCACGTCATGTTCATCGAGCTCACCGGCCACTCTGGCATCCGCGCTTTCGGAGGTCCGCCCGCCTTTGACCTCGTCAGCTGGCCCATGAGGAAGCTCGGCATGGAACTCACCATCGAGGACCACGACCTCCACCACTCGAGGGGCTGGAAGACCTCTGGCAACTACGGAAAGCAGACCCGCGTCTGGGACAAGCTCTTCGGAACCATCCTCCCGCGCCAGGAGTCGCTCGACGAACAGATCGACCACACGACCAAGATCTCTCTCCCCCAGTTCTAAAGCTATATCCCAAGTTTGTCTCGTATCCACAATGTAGTTATACCACTTGCATCATCTCTCGTTTAATGTGCAAATATCCACTTTCACCCTGTACCACATTTGCATGCGAATGTGCTGCCGTTGTATTCAGTGTGGTCAGTTGAGCGATGGGTGTAAGGCATTTGTCCGTATGCAACGATGCCGCCGTCTTACCGTGGTCGACTCTGACCGTGAGCTCAAGGCCGACACCAAAGACGAGAAACACGAACATCTTCAAGACCCAAGCGACGCCGCAACACACATATGATTCACGCCTCTGAAGATGAGTTTGAGAACGTAGCGCGATGGTCGCTGTCCTGGTCGTACCAAAGGAGCTCTCTGGGACGCAGGCTGCGAATCAGGACGACAAACCGGCAGATTCGATCGATAGGAGGCACTGGTAGGTGTCAAATCGGCACCAGCCAGAGCGCCGTCGGCCCTTTTTTACCTCTATATGGATCTTGTCCTCGACTCCTCCAAGTCCTTCACTCAAACAAACGGTTTCACTCATTCTCCATGTGCACTCTCCTCGTCTACCCACATTCGCGTCGCTGATTTTCAGGTGTCGCAAATGCATGAAGCCCGTTATCCACTTTCAACCTGTACCAGCTCTTCGAGTGTGAAACGTGTTGCCATTGCATTCTTGACGATGAGCCTTGAGCGAGCGTGTGCGGATGCAGCTGACTAGGGGTAGTATGTCCACTCTGCGGTGGAGTGGATCTTGCGGCTGCTGGAACCGACGCTGAAAGTAAGCGGGCTGTCCTCGGGGATCTTCCAGCCCTGGTTGAGCGTCGACCAAACCGCAATGTCCTTATTCCTCAGCTCGAAAGACACCTTCCGCGTCTCGCCCGGCTGGACGTTCTTGACCTTTTCAAAGCCACGCAGCGTCCTGATGGGCTGTGGGTTGTCCTTCGAATCGGCCGATGCGGGGAACGAGACGTACAGCTGTACGACTTCGGACGCGGCCATGCTGCCAGTGTTGGTCACCTCGGTCTCGAGCGTGACGGCAATGTCGTACAGACCTGCATTGCTGTTGATGAGCTTCTCCTTGGTTTGCTGCACCGACGTGCTGTCCGCCTTGGCAGTCTGTGCAACGCTCAGCGAATTGGCGTAGTTGAACTTGGCGTACGAAAGGCCGTGACCGAAAGCGAAGCGCGGGGTGATGTTGTGGTAGTCGAACCACTTGTAGTCGATGAGCAGCTTCTCGTCGAACGTCGCCTTTGGATCGGTCACGCGGTCGGTGACAATGGTATTGGGCGGGTAGTCGTTCTCGTTCTTCGCGACGGTGAAGGGCAGCTTACCGCTAGGGCTTTTCTCTCCCCACAGAGCCTTGGGCAGCGAGTTTCCACCCTCCTGGCCGGGAAGGTAGGCGAAAAGAACAGCAGTAACGTTCGGATGGTCGATCCATGCCTCGACGTCCACCTGACCGGGAGTGTGCAGGACGACGACCGTATTGTTGTTGTTGCTCGCCACCGTCTTGATGAGCTCATCGGCGTTGGCCCAGAGCGTGAGGTTCTGGCGGTCCTGGTTCTCCGTGGCGTACGTGTTGGCAAAGACGAGCGCAACGTCGCTCGAGTTGGCGCGAGCCGTAGCACCCTCCAGATCCCAGTTGTCAAAGTGCAGGTTGACATCGGGACCGACAGCACGCACGTACTCCTGGATCGCCGCAGCGGGAGAGATGACGTACGGAGGGAACGCCCAACCCGATCCGCCGCCGATGGTCACAGTCCCGTTAAAGGCGTCGATGTTGCACTGACCGTTCTCACCGCAGCTCGTGGCGCCGTACATGTTGTCTCCCGCATCCTGACCGATCACCGCCACCGTCTGCAGCTCGTCGAGGCTCTTGAGCGGCAAACCGCGGCCGTCCGAGTTGTTGTTCTTGACGAGCGTCACCGAGTCGACACCGATCTGGTGAATGATCTTGTGATGGTCTCGGCGCACGTTGTTCGTCGGACGTGTTAGATCGCGCACATCGAACGAAGGCTGCGGGTAGCTTGAGTCCTGCATCTCCATCGCAGGTGCAAGGATACGCAGCACCATGTCGTCCAGACGAGCCTCGGGCACCGAGCCATTCTGCACGAGCTCGACGAGGCTTTGGCCGAAGAAGTTGCCAAACTTGCCGTTGTACGCCGTACCGGGCATGGAGACATCGAGACCGCCAAGCGCCGAATCCTGGTTGGACCAAGTTCCTCCCCAATCGCTGATCACGGCTCCCTGGAAGTTGAGTTCCTCCTTGAGCAGCGTGTTCAAGCTGTAGCTATCGGAACATGCGTGAGTACTATTAACCTCATTGTACGAGCACATAACCGAGCCTGTGCCGGCACGAACCGCCTCGGCGAAGGACCATAGGTAAAGTTCGTGCGTGGTACGGTCGTCGAGAATGCTGTCGATGGGGTCTTGTTCGAGGACAGGGAAGATCTCGTACGGCTCGGAGAGGTTGTAAGGGTTGCGGTAGGTCTCCTGCTCGTAGGCGATGTAGTGCTTTGCGCAAGTTACCACACCTTTCGACTGTGCGTGCTTGACCGTGAGGTACGAGGCGACGCCCGAGAGGTACTCGTCTGGGCTCCATCCTTCCCAGTTCCTTCCGCCGCGCGGAGCACGTCCCAGCGGACCGCCAGTCACGGGTCCGAGCCAGATGTTGACGCCCTTGTCGCGGAACTCTTCAGCAAGCGCCTCGGCACGCTGTGCCATCAGATCTCGGTCCCATGTCGCAGCGGTGGTGACGCCAGCGGGGAACTGCGAGACACGACGCGCAGGACGCACACCGGCGGGACCGTCCTGCAGACAGAGAGCCTCGAGTCCGACACGCGGAGCGGTACCAGTGAAGCCGACGCACTTGCCCGTGTAGCCGGTGGTGATGTTGACCTTCTCCTCGACGGTCATCTGGTCGAGCAGCGACTTGGCCTTGGCGAATCCGTTGGACCACACGCCACCGTCGGCGTACGGCCCAGTGTACGAGTGCGCGCCGTTGTCGCGCGCAAACACATCGCGAGTGTAGTCCAAGTTCGATGGGGCAGCAGAGCCGCCCACGGCTCCAAGCGCGAGGGCGGCAGCCACTACAACCGGCTTGATTCCAATCATCACAGCGATAGGGTCGTGAGAAAAGGGCGTTGATGTAGCAAGGGTAGGACAGCTTTGTGGGCAGGGCTGTCTTTATACCCGCCCCAAGTCTCACTTCGGCATTGTGTGCTGACAAAGAGGCGAAGGGGGCGAAGCGAGGGTCGCCGGTAGTATCGTGCTTCTCAATGCGGGGCTCTGCGGGGCATGCGGGAGTGGGGGTGGGGCGCTTCAACAGCCGTGTGGGGACCGTCGGTCATTTCCGCTGCGTCTCATTCGGTGCTCGGTCAAATCGTGTTGTTCGCTTCAGATGCCCAAGTTTGCCCCCACGCTCGCTTAGGGTGAAAGAGGAAGGCCGAGCAGCTTCTGAGAAGCGAAGTGCAGAGTTGAACCCTTCGCAACCGCTTTGCCCCGACGGTTCCAACCTGCGATTTGCGACGTGACGTCGTCCAACTCCGCCAAATGCTCCTACATGCCGATGCGGAATTCCATCCAATCGGCCGCCACCGGCCAATTCCTCCATCGCTCGACCGCGCGGTCAAACCTTTGGTGCACCTAAGCGAGCCAAGCACACGGCTCAACCCTCTTGCACCGGACCATCTTTCTTGCGCAACCCCCTTGCGTCCTTCTCCATGCCCCCACACGAGATCCGCTGCACCCCACACACTGCGCGCTGCAAGCCAACAAATACTCGCGAATCGGCCACACGGCGCCCACGTTGATCATGCTCCCAGTGACGGGCGAGGCGCCATCAAAGATGGTCGGTGCTTTCCGAATGCAGCGAGATTTACGAAATGTCATACTCGATGTCTAGTTGTCATCGCTACGTCGCAACTCTGCGATCTCGTTTGCCAGGTAGTCCAGCTGGGACACGAGCTGCACAAGTCCCTCGCCAGCCGGTGCATGCTCCACACCAACGCCCAGTATTTGGTCGAGAGAGCGCTTCAGGTCAACCTGCGCTCCTCGCAACGATGGCGTTGGCAGGCCACCGAACTGCAAGAGCGCATCCGGCAACCTCTTTTGGTGATCTTTGCCCGCCTTGCTCTCGTCGTCCTGGCCGATCTTTCGCGCCGTGGAATTGGCCGACCGGGTGCCAAGCGAGGTGCTCGGCAAGCTCGCGCGTCCCTCTTCGCGATTCGCCGCATCTTGCCCAGCCGGCGACACCGGTCCGGCCCTTCTGCGCAATACCGATGCCGTGTTTTCCTGTCTCGTCGCCGTAACACTACACTCCTTCTCGTCCGTAAGCCCCACAAGGACACTTTCTGCTTCGCCTTGTCCCTCGGTGAGATGCGAGTAGTCAGGCACAAATCTTTCTGCCAAGATCCGCTTCGGTCCTGCTTCCGCGCTTGTTGCAGCGGCACCGGTCAATTTGGACGAGCTGGCATCCACCTTGGCACGGATCTCGCCGAGCAGCCGCGAGTCATACGAGTTGCTGCTCAAACGAGACGCACCGTATTCCATCTTGGCCCGGCTCAACTTGAGGTAGCCGCGACTGAAGGATTCGCAGCTGGCGTTGCGCAATTGCTGATATCGATCAAGCACGTCGAGGTATTGGCCGATGAGCGTGTCCAGCCTGTCTCCCGACGTGCTGGTGCTCGGCTGCGCCGCATCGCTTTGAGAGTCAGGTTCCCTCTCGACCGGGGTCTCTGCCGCTGCATCTTGTTGGGAAGAAGCCAGCGAGGCGGGAATAGCAAGATGGTGGATGGGCAGGCGTTCTGAATCTGAGCGAGCTGCCAGCTCGTACGCTTCGCCTTGTCGTCCGTTGCCGAGTTTGGAAGTCGAGCTGACCTCGGCGCCGTCTTGGTTGTGGAGCATGCCGAGCGTCTCGTCAGAATCCTTGCCTCCTGCGCGCGACGAGCGGTCATGACTGCGCAAGCTGCCCCCACGCCTGGACCTCCACTGGCAAATGGCGAGCAGCGCACACAGCACATTGAACGCATCGTACGTCCGGTAGGTGTACCTGATGCCCCACACCAGCGCATACCAGCCAACGACACCAAAGCCCGCAGCCACCGCTTTTGCTTCGAGCCCGCTCCGCGGCGGCTCAAGCCTCCGTCCTCCGGCCATGAGCCATACCAGCACGACAACTGGCGCAACGTCGAGCACGTTGTGGTCCATCCATGCTGCCGTGGTCTTGGGTGTGGTAATTCCGACCGAAGCCAGGTTGCGGACCCAGGTCACAAGGAAGCTCGCCTTTTGAGGAAGCAGCAGTAAGAGGACCAAAAAGATGGTCAGATGCTGGTGCAGGCGTGTCTCCCGTGCTCTTGGCGAAGTCACAGTTGCCGGTGCTGCTTTCGGGGAACTTTGCAGCTCGAGCTGGGCACGAAGCGTGTTGAGCATCTGCAGCAGGAAGATGCACAGGAAGACGAATTGATGCGGCACAAAGAGGACGACCGAGAGCAACAGCAGTGCAAGCCCTGCGATGGAGCGGGGATTCCAGCGCAGCGGGTCTGACGATGAAGCAGTCGAACCGACCCAGTCGAGTTCGCCGCCGAGACCGCACCTGCGCATGACCGCTGCTGTGAAGCGAAATCCGAGTTGGACGACAGCTACAATGGCGAGCAGTGCCGCGTACGAGACAGCCATGAAGCACGGCACGAGTCCCGCCGAGGAAGAGTGCTCGCTCAGACCTAGAACGATGCCGAGAAGCGACGACGAAGGCCCGTGAGATTGAGCGTCAGGCAGCGCCCTGTACAGCGCGAGGCGGATGCTGTCGACCAACAGCAGACCGGCAGTCAGACATGCCAACAGGCCCAGCAGCGGGTCGATTCGGTGTCCCAGCAAGGGCGTTCGGAACGCCGGCTGCATGATGGAATGCAGAGGGCTTGGGAAAACGTCCTTGTCCGACTTGGCAGCCCACGCGAGCCATGAGAGCCCCACACAAACCACCAAGAGTCCGAGTGGCCAGGCCGCCAAGAAGAAGCGGTAGCGCAAAAGGACGAGGCCCGCGGACGCCTTCCAGTCGATCGAGATGCGGATCGACTCGATGGGCGACTGACAGCTGAGCTGCTTGCCGTGCACGGGCAGAAGTGTGGCCGAGTCCGACCACAGCTGCACCTTGACCTCATCGACGCTCTGTCTCGCCGGAGGCATGAAGGGCGCATTGCCATGGAGCGACAGAGGGAACGTGATGGCCTCGCCCTTGTACGTCCTGTTGCGGATCGACCGGACGAGCTGAGGCGAGGCGAGCTGTGGGTACCAGCGCGAATCACCCGTGGCTCGATTCGAGACGTGCAAAAAGGGCGAGAAGGACGGATCGGTCGAGTACTGTACCTCGTCGTTCGTGACGAGCGTGTAGCGCGCGAGGTTCTCGACGAGGCACTGGCTGAGCACCACCTCGATACGTCTGGCGAGCAGAGAAGAGCCGACGCCTTTGAGGCTCCATTCGGTTGCAATTGGGGTTGCACCAACGGTGGCCAATCCGTAATCCTGATGATGCTGTTGCGTAGCGGTGTTCTGCGCCGGGGTCAGGACATGGGCAGAGCCATGCTTTTCGACTCGGCCGCTGTCTTGACGCATCCAGCCTGCACGGATAAAGCTCTTCAGGCCACGCGCGTGTACGAAAGAGCCCGAGACCGCCTTTCGTTCGACGCGGATAAAGTCGACTCGGCGCCTCTTGAGCACGACAGCATCGAGTCGGAGACGCTGGAACGCCAGGCCAGGCACGTGGTACGGCTCTTCAGCATCTGGGAATGGCTTGCTCTCAGCAGCATTGGCGGCTGCCGGAGCATCAGGACCCTGACTCAGAATGTCGGTACGAGGGAGAAGGCTGGGCGGCACGAGCTCCCACTGCCACGGCATGACGAGCTGGCACGAGATCTTCCTTCCAGCGATGGGATCAGACGAGTCCGGATCGCTCGTGCATGTCTGCACGACAATCTCGACGGGCTGCGGGACAGGAGCGCCCAAACCCGAGGAAGGGTTCCAGCCCACGCACAGATTGGTGATGAGCTCAAAGGCATGTACGTCGGTGTCGTCCTCGCCCAGTCTGGCGGGTACGCGGTAGACAAAGCTGTCTTCGCCGATCAGCAGTGGAGAGTCAACGCCAGACGCGGGCCTGTTGAATGTGGGCGTCTCTCCCTCGACGACGAAAGACTCGAGCTCTTCGTCGTAGATCGAATCTTTTGACGGTACGAGCTCCAGAGGTCCGATGTCGCCGTTACCGGCATCCGAGGAGTCGAAGAGGCTGAGTGCTCGCCTCCAAAGCTCACGCCTTCTGCGCAGGAAGCTTGTTCTGCCAGTGATGCCCCCTGCCGAGCGATCCTGGGCGATGCGACCGAAAGCCATCATGTCGAGGAGGAATCCTCGGGCGATCTTTTCGCGGAGCTGATCGCACCACATGACTGCGAGATGGTCGACGGAGGACCAGAGGGAAGGCAGCGAGGTGGTGAAGGTCGAGATGCGCGAAGGAGCCACATCCTCGCCAATACGCGCCAGTGCAAGCGAAGACGGGTCCGAAGGGAGCTGTGTATCCAGAATGCCGCCTGCCACCGAGACGAGCAGGGGTGGTACTGAGGCTGGCGAGCCAGATGGTGCTGCAGGCGTTGGTCGGTTGATGAGCGAGTAGACGTATTCGGTGCTCCTGTCAAAGGGGACTGGTGGGTAGGCGTGAGGCGTGCTGAGAGTCACGATGGTGTCGATGCTACCCTGTGGATAGTTTGGCATGTGGGCAGCGAGGCGAGCAGCGATTCCTCCCATGCTATGTGCCAGGATGGGGACGGTGGTATTGCGTTCGCCTGCGGCAAAGTTGCGGGTGGCCGGTGATGCGTATCGGTTGGAGAGGTAGGCGATGACCTCGTTGATGAACGTTGCCTGCTCTATCAAGGTGGATCCGCTGAAGGCTGAAAAGTCCTCGTTGAAATCGAGCGTGTACCAGTCGGTGTGAGCCACGCCGGCGGGCGCATCCTTCCACTCGTCTCGGAGCTGACCACCGCTGTTCTGCTTGTAGAACTGCCTCGCCGCGCTGGAGGAGACACTGCGGACCTGACCATACGAGCCAGCGTTGCCGGGCACGAAGAGGGCGGGACTACCGGACGGCAGATCCATGGGGTCGAAGTCGCGCTCGCGATAGAGGTAGAGACGATACTTGCGCCACAAGCCCGAAGGCGAGAAGGTCTCGAGGTCGGCTGTATGGTCGATGTAGGCCGGACGCATGCGTGACATGCGACATTGCTGAGAGATAGCAAGCTGCTGCGGTAGGCGGAGGAAGGAGTCGACCGAGTAGGTGACCAGTATCAACGAGATCGCCAGCAGTAGCCAGGGCAGCCAGAGCCGACGCGAAGGCCGCGACAAGGAGCGGTCCGCCGCCGAGACCGTCGCCATTGTTGTATTTGTCTGCGACGCAAAGCGACGTGGCGATGCCTTCGTGCTGCTCCTGCTGGTCGGTGTGATCAGAGACGAATGCCCTCTATCGGCTCTTCCGACGACATGTGCTGCGAACCGAACGAGTGCATCCGATCGTTACTGATTATACCAGCTGCCACGTGACTCGCGCACTGACACACCCTCGCGCGCCGTTTCAGAGATCGAAAATGACGAGTGGCGGGTGCTTGCACGTCTGCAAGCCCAAGGAAGAGATGGTCTCGGGGTGAAGGATAGCTCTCAGCAAGCTCGGTGTTGGTCTTCCGAATCGACCGTGCTTTCTCCACCTCAGCAGCCACGCGCCGATGTCCAAATCTCGGAACTCGGCCTGTGGAGCGGCAGGACCCTGGCCCGCACATTTTTGCTTTCTGAATTTTTTGCGGAACGGCCACGGACAGCCAGCCTCGAGCTGTGCCTGAGATTGGAAGTTGTCGTTCAGCTGGTTTCTTCTGTGCCACCCACCACCTTATCCGATATCGTACTCGACAACGACATGCCGCTCAACACCACCACATTCCTGGTGTCGCAGGGCTGGGAGGGCGTCGGCGTGCCACTTGATGGCAAGGCCGGTCGCGGCCTCAAGAAGCCGCTCGCCATCACCCAGAAGAAGACCCTCTCTGGTATCGGCAAGGACCGCGATCGCGCCGACGACTGGTGGAACAGCATCTTCACTGCAGGTGCAAAGAGTCTGTCCATCGGCCCGTCACCCGCCTCATCAGGCGCATCTACACCTGCATCTGCTTCAGACGGCCAGAAATCCGCCAGCTCCTGGAACATGGGCGCGCGCTCGGCTGCATCTGCGTCCATGTCGCTCTCCTCCCTCGCCAAGCGCGAACACGCCCGAAAAACACTCATGAGCAACTTTGTTCGTGGCAAACCCATCGTTCCTGCTGTTGAAGAGAGCCCGCCGCTCAAGGTCGCTCCTTCATCCCCACCAACTTTGAAAGCAGACGACACTCCCGCTGCTTCCGATGTCGAGGTCGATGCGGCTCTCAACGTGGTCTCCTCCTCATCTACTTCTTCCCCTGATCTACCTGCGTCATCGAGCAAGGAAGAAAAGCCGATGAAGAAGCGACAGAAGAAAGACGACGAGGCTCTGCAGAAGAAGCTCGCCAAGAAGGCTCTGCGAAAGAAACTCAAGGAGTCGGAAGGTTCGGCATCGTCCCCTACACCGGCGTCCGAATCCTCGGCAGATCCCGTCGTGACCTCCAAAGATAAGAAGAGGAAGAAGAGCAAGGATGCCCAGAAGAAGCCAAGCGATCAAGAAGGGAAGAAGCAAAAGAAGACAAAGACCAAGTCATCGGCGATCAAAGATCCGGAGACACACGATGATGCCGACCACAAGGATCTGAGTTCATCGAAGAAGCGTAAGCGAGATGGCGAGGCAGAAGCTATTAGCGACAAGAAAGCCAAGACAAATAAGCTCAAAGGGGAGCAGACCGAGGTGAAGGAGGAAAAGAAGGACGAGAAGGAAAAGAAGGAAAAGAAGGAAAAGAAGGAAAACAAGGAAAAGAAGCTCAAGAAGGTCAAGAAGGAAAAGTCGGAGAAGGACGGAGAGGCTAAGCCGGAGAAGAAGGAAAAGAAGGAGAAGAAGGGGAGGAAAGAGGTGCAAGAATGAGCCGCATTCGTCCTGATCAAGAGCGCCGGCGCCATCTCGATCCTATATACCCACGCTCAAATGACAACATATCAAACGTACATTCGAACGGTCTAGCATGCTTTGGTGGAGACAGCGGCAATTTTTGGAATCGGATGCTTCTACATACAGAGGACCATCTCTACTGCTACGATATCATCGTCGCTTTGTGTGGAGCCACCCCTCGCATGTATGGCTTTTGGGTGAGGACTACACCACCGGCAAGCGATGGAAAATGTCCATCTCGCTTTCGAAGCTCATCAGAAGCGACTCGTCGATATTGACCTCGCGCGCGTTTCGCCTGATGCGGAGGTTGCGATCGAACAGCAGGTTGCGCAGCATCTGCTCGTGTTCCTGCGGCGTACCTTGGCTGTACTCGTTCCGAATCTCGGCTCGCACCGCACTCGGCAAAGGCAACATCAACTCGGCAGTCCGCTGAAAGCGAGCCTTGAGCGCTTCCAGGTACTCGACAGCCGTGTCGGTCAGCTGAAGTCGTCCTCGCCTGCTGAGCAACGAGTCGATGACGCGGATGGCGCTTCCGAATCGCGCGCCCCTGTCGGTGTTAAAGTAGGGCGCTAGACGAACCTGGTCCGAGAGAAAAGCGTGATCGAAAGGAATGCGAGGATGGTTGGCTCGGTAGGCTACCCACCCACCGCGGAGGACCGCCTTGAGGTCGTGCGGAACTCGATCGTGCAGCAGAAGCATCGCGTCGGAAAGGCGCCAAGATGCGATCGGTCGTGCGGCTTGGTCCTGCAGGTGCATGCCGATGCCGCTGAGGGCGAATCGCATCTCCTCGTCTGTGTGCGGGTGCTCCTTGACGGCACGCTCCTCGATCGTATTGGCCTTGTTAATGCTGGCGTCTGCTCCTTGATCCTGGATGCCATCACGCGGCACTAACCGTCGGACTCCGCGTGCGGCAGGGGAAACGGGATTGTCCACAATCTCCTCGATCTCCTTCTCGAGATGGTTGACAAAGCGCAGGTCCTGCAGAATTCGCCAAAGGTTTTCCCTCGCCGAGCCGAGTCGGTTCAAAATGCGCTCCGAGCCATCACTGACTGCATGGAGGGTATTCCGAACCACTTGTACATCACGGAAGTCTTCTTCTCCGATTCGAGCGTGGCGGAGCATCTCGTTGGCGTGTTCTTCCGCGCTGGGCGTCAAGAGCCGCTCGGTCTCTCGGAAACGGCCCAACAACGCCTCGAGATACGCCACGCGCACCGGGTCGAGGCGCAACTGGCTGCGATGCTCCACCAGATACCTGAGAATGGGCGTCATGTGCCGGAACCTATTGCGACCCTCGGACATGTACGTCTGCTCAACGATGGCATTGGCATCATGGAAGTTCAGGGCGCGCCCGGTGATCGGAACAACTTGCTGGTACTGCTCGTACATGCCGGCGAGTTGCTGTCGGCGTCGTTCGTTGCCACGCATGGGAGCCAGCAGGTCGATGTTCCTACGCCAGAACTCGGCAATAGGAATGGCGCCCGGATCCGTCGGTTCCAGAGCGTTGCGACCAAGCGCTTCCTCGACGGACATCTCTCGCATCGGCCACGGCTGGCCACCAAGATGCTCTCGCACATCGGCCTGGCGCTTGATCAACATCTTGCGGCGAGGCGTGCTCAAATTCGAGCCGAGTGCTTCTTCCTCTGCAATTTCGTCGTCGAACGAGGTCCAGGCATCTCTGCGCTGGCGCGTCGGACCCCCTTGATGCGCAGCCTCATCTCCGGCAACATCGCGCGGATGAAGTCGCAGCAAAGTGTTGAGCTGGCGCGAAGGGACGGAAGGGGTCGAGATGACCCTGTCGAGCTCATCCTCGAGGTGTCCGAGAAGGGCAAAGTTGATCGCCAACGGAGGCGTGGTCCTCGTCACGATCATCTGGCGAGTGTTCATGCGACGAGCCACCCATTCTATGTGTTCGGCCATCCTGTTGAAGTACGCCGAATCGTACTCCACTGGAGGAGCTGGAACCCTAGTCAATGCCAAATCCCCGATCTCTGTCGCCGTCGGCGTCAAGATTTGCTCGGAGACGTGGAACCGACGACGCAAAGCCTCGAGGTATTGGATCCGGGTTCGATCCAGCCGGAATGCCAGTGCATTGTCGATCACAGTTCCTAGCACGGCCTGCATCTGTCGAAGCCGGTCACGGCCACTGACCTCGAACAGGTTCGTGACGATTGCATCGGCACTCATGCCGTCCCGGGGGAGTCCACGGGCAGGAAAGTTTCGCTGGTACGGCCTGTAGACAGCCGCGAGCTGCTGCACCGCGGGAGTTGCGAGCGAGTTGCGCGGAAAGATGTTGTGATCGCCTGCCAGGAACGTGGCGATACGCAGTGTGTCGCCTTGCGACCAGACCCCGTATTCGTGACCAGCTCCTCCAGCAATATCCGGCACCTCGGCATCGTTAGCGCGCTTCGAAAGGAAAATGCGAGAATTGAGCGAGTTGGAGAGCAGCTCAGGCTCGGCTGTGGGAATGCCATCACTGCGGCGGATAGGCTGCGCGGCCACGAAAGCACTGAGCACGAGGATGCCCAACAAGGCGCGAAAGGGGATCATTACCGTGACGCTGAAGCGCTCGTCAGAGCTCCGGCGGACTCGAGGATGTTTTCGCGGATGACGGATGAAGGTCACAACTTCCATCCGATAGTCCCTATAAATGCCAATTGAAGGCATGCTCCATCAGTAACACTTGGAACACTCATCCATCGCCCACAAGTGGGTTACAGTTGCGTGAAGGCGCGTGGCGCATGTATCAGGTGTGTCTCGATGGACAAGACAATCACGTTGTGGGTGGAAACCATGCATCTCATTTGAGCTTCAGTATGGATACGAAATGACATTTTTGACGGTAAACAGAAGCAATGCTCCATTGGTGGGTTCGTCGCATTGGTGTAGGCGCGGACACGCATCATACTGACGCCCGACCCACGGTGTCATGATACCTTGTCTCTCTTACTCTGATACCATACTTGTTGGTCATAGAGGGCTCTCGCGGTGGCTACCACAAGCCGTCTCAGCGACAACCACATCCGAGGCCCCAGGGGATCACGAGCGGGACATGACTAGAACGAGTGATTTGGCGTAAGCTGTGCACTGAAGCACTCCAACCGTGTCCGATGATGCGGTCAGCACACGTCAGTCTTTCCCCGAGTGACGCAGGCGCAGGTGGTTCTGCGCACCTCCCATACCGCAGTTGCCGCACGGAGCATCCGGATGGAATGCCAGGCTCCCTCGAATTTCGAATGATTCGAGCATCGGCCGCTGATATGATACAGTAGCCCACGATCTTGCATCGAGAGTCCACCGACCTTGCATGGTGGAACTGCAGGTGATGCAAATGAGGCTCATATGATTTGATTTGAAGGCGTGGGAAGAAAATCGAGCTTCATTGATCCACTGTTCGTTCGCACGATGCGTGATGCGACGCTCGCCGGATACAGATAAAATGAAGGACAGGTTGATTGTCTCTGGGATGTGGTTGTCTGTGCGGACCATCGCTTCCAGCGTGAATACCCGAAGTCGTCCTCGTGATCATCTTTGCGGTAAGAGTTCCGACGCCGAAGATACGAAGGCGAAAGTCGATATTCTTCCATAAGATGACAGATGAGCGGTTGAGGAGGCGCACCGGCTCAGGAGATCCTTAGCGAGCGCCGTGATACCATAAATGGCGTGGATTATCGAGGCTGAGCGGTCGAACTTGCACTCTCCGAAAGCCAACGCAATCCCTTACGATGCACTTCGGTCGGTTTTTCGTACTCGTTACGTTAACGACGGTCTCTCCTTGCAGAGCTACGTCACCGCGAGCCTTGACCAATGCCGAAAGACACGAATCTTCGCCCCTGGACGCCCATGCTAATGGGTTCCGGAGTGTAGGAGAAGCAAGCCTCAACGATGGGAATGCACTGGATCCTGGAGACAAAGGAAAGCAGATCGTCAGCGCAACGCAGCATCCTCAACGGACATCCATCACGTTTCGCCCTACGCCCGAACAGAGCCCATCATTCCCAGAGTTGTGGGTTCCTTATCGTGCCAAATACGCACCGTTTCCCTTTCGCCCCGTATGGACAAAGATGAAGGTGGACAGATTCCCGGGCTACACGATCTTTGAAACACCTCTCACCAGAGGCAGAATCAGGCTGTACATAAAGCGAGTGCAGGCACTCGATGCAATCAGGAAGTAAGTCGGACCATGCTTGAGATTCCTTGTACCGTCAAAGTACTAACATCGGCATCGAGGTGTGTTGGACTTTGAACTGTGGAACAAACAAGTCGAGTGCTGCATGACTTCAGTGGATTCTTGTACCCCGGAGAAGCACAGCGCTTGACCCAACCTTTCCACCCGTGGGAACACGAAGATCTCGAGAAGGTGATGGAGAACCTGGAGGAGTACACATCCCTCATCGACGCCGAGAAGATGCTTGTGAACGAGGTCGAAGATATTATCGACCGCGTGGCGACTCGCACGGTTCGGAGTGCACAATTCTTATGGGCACTGTAGTGTTATCGTAGTACTGCGGTTTCGCTTTAGGTACAGGTTACTGTCTGAATGTCGATACGATATGGCCTGTGTGTATCACGCAAGTATTGTTCCGGCCTCTGTATCAGGCTGTAGTCCCGGTCTGGTCTGAACTTCTCACCCCTGTCAACAAGTGAAAGCATACGCGGGCATACGCGGCTTTGACGAATACCATCCTTGATGCTATGGTACTGCATGTGCGCAGACTGCGAAACACAACACGTTACACGCTGGAACTTTCGACCACGCTATGATCATATCGGTTTTCTCAACATTATTGGGGCAGCGAAAGCAGCGGATAAATGCGAAAAGAGCAAGAAGAATGAAGCTGAGATGAACGTGCACCGCAGCGCTTGCCATGCATCTCGGTAATCCTAGTGCATGAGCAGCGTGCAAAGAGCGCAGGTGTGTTCCTGAGCGGGTGGGCGAAAGCCAGGCGGCATCATGCAGCACTATGTGGGGCGCCCACCTTGACCCCGTTCCGTCAATCCTGCAGCTCATGGTGGGCTGAAGAGCGAGCGCGTGCACATCACCACGGGGGAGCGGGACTGTCACTGTGGGCGAGCGGGGCTGTCACTGTGGGCGAGCGGGATCATCCCAGTGGGCGAGCGGGACCATTCCTGTCACCGCTTTGTGGAACCGCGGCCGCACGTTTCCGGTCCTCGATGGCTTCTCGAAGCCGCCGACTTGTTAGCGAGACTTGAGAGTCTGGATGTCAAAGTGGGGAATCGCTCCGAGCCGAGCCTCATATCGAAACAGCTGCCCTTGAGGCGATGAACCGCTCGGCAATTGTCTCGCCTTTACGAGGCGCTTGCGATCTCAAGGCGCAGTTACGGGACGTCCTGGTGGGCCATCTTCCTATTGGCTGTCTTTGTGCGTCTGCTCGATTCCGAAACTGTAACAAGGCAGCCTGGGAGCTGCGGCGCTTCCGAAGATACTGATATGTGCTTACTCGTGTGCGAAGTTTGCGGACTGCAACTTGTCTATTTAAGGAGCCTTTACTCTACCAGGATGAGAGAGATGCTCCAAGCAAAGAAGCACATTTGGCTCTGCTGCACTCGAAGATGAAGCCTCTCTCCGTCGTATCTCTCACCGCGCTCTTGCTCGCTATCGCGGTACTGGGCACTCGAGCTGCTCCTGTACCTAACGTGTCCGGAAGCACGGAAAGCAGAGGCAACCAACTTGCTGCTTGGTGGGACTCCTACTTGAGCTCGGCAGCATTCAGGAAGCAGCTTGGCCCTGAGGACATCTGGAGATCGAGCCGCGACGAGCTCGCCCAGCACCTAGATGCCTTTCATCAGCGTCTGGATCAGCTCGACTACCTGAAGAGGTCAGTGAAGTGTCGGCTCCGCTGGACTTGCATTGGTTGTAGCTGCTGACAATTTTCTGACACCTTTTGATGTCACCCAGATGGGTTCTCAGCAACAAGCTGACGCGGTCCGCGCTGACGACCGAGCAGCGCCACACCCTCGCGACGCCATTCTTGCCATGGAAGGACAAGGCGCTGTCGAACGGGTACGTGAACCGTCGTCAGCTGGCAGACTGGCTTCGCGAGGAGGGATCGCTGCTTACCCGTGTAGAGCTAGCCCTGCACGACGTAGCGACTTTCCTCCCGGACGTTTCTCCTCCACGTTAATTGCGTTGATATGCAGCCGGCATCTCGACGGCTTCGCCTTGGTTCATTTTCACACAGCATGCTACGTGATAGCGTCGCCAAGTCCTTTTGAGCATATGGTCATGCTGAATTCCAAGCTTGACTTCTTGGTCATCGACCGTCGCAGATGATTGTGGGCGATGTTCGTAATCTCGATCGAGGTTTAGGGGCAAAGAAAGGCTGACCGAGTGCGTTCTTCCTGAAATACAGTGGGGAGGCAGAGTGCATACTCAACCTCGCTTTGCGTCTCTGTGGTGGGTATCGTGTCTTATGCAATCTACTTGAAATGAGGCATGCGTGAGAGTGGCACCACCACCCACGATGAAGAAGACGAGACTTGGTGGCGGTACTCTCTAGGGCGCAGCCTATGTACTGCAGGGTTGGTCTGCTCTGAACGTCAAAGGTATAAAGCCTCGGCAGCGGGAGGTCGTACTTTGCGATGAGACATCGACACATTTAAAGCACAATGCGGATCAGTTCGCTTGCAGCTCTGCTGGCAGCGGCTCTGCTTCCGCTGCTCCCTCCTGCTCTCTGCGCAAGCGACTCGGAGACCGAGTCAGACGGGTCAGATCTATCGCTTCGACTCGGACCCGGACGAAGCTCAGAGCCTCAAGATGCTGCCCTGGTTGGCAGTCCTGCAAGTGTAGCACCAGGCACTCTACGTTTCCGTGGAGGTCTCACGCAACACGAGCTGACGCAGCTGGGACACATTCCCGCGCCGGCCTCTTCGTACGAATCTCGAATGCTTGGTCAAGTTCAGCAAGGCGCGGCACGGAGCGAGGCGAGTTCGAGCAGGCCTGCTGTTGCCACAGAGGACGCTCTCCGCCCCATGGAGTTCCGATTCGCTCCAATGAGCTGGAAAAGGTACGTTAACGAGTATCTCAACCAGCCCGTACCTCCTTTCGTCGCCGATGGTCGGATTCATCCGCAGCATGCAATCAACTTCCAAAATCGGATCGCCCTCCTCAGCCGCGCGAAGAGGTGAGTAATCGTCCTCTGTTGACCGCTCATCACTTCATCGCTGACACCGCCATTCTGGCACTGTTGAAGGGAGTTTGTGAAAAAGTACAGGGCGCTGTACAAGACTGAGCATCCTATTGCGCCAAAAGTGCGATTCCGCAACTGGTCCAAACTGGTAAATCGCCTTTCCCCCGATGGAGCGAGCATCGCATCGACGTACGGCATTCAGATGAATGCCGAGGGTGACTTGTCTCGCATGAGGCGCATCGAGGGGGCTCTTCGAGCCGCCATTCAATGACTGCCTGCTTCCGGTCGAGAAATGCAACCCTCTCAGGCTCTGCGTTGCGTCTTCATGCGTTGGTTCTGGTCAATGCCGAAAACAGTCCGAAATGAGATGGCTATGTGCCGCTCTTCAGCCAGAACTCGACGGTCGGATAGAGTACAGCCACGAAACACAGCTGCAAAGCAAGCCCTGCGTGTTTGATGCTACGGCAATGCCCAAATTGAGCGATGTTGCAACAAAAGTGTGAGTTCGTCCGGAAGTGTACTGAAAAGAAACGTGAAGATGCGATGCTATGCGCACGGACTGTGCGCCACCTGCTTTCGGTGTACGGTATCATATGATACTACCGGTAGCCTTGATGAAGGATGATTCAGGGCGTACATCAGCCTCAGTCTTGGCTTTGCCCCTGATTTCTCGTTCAATCGGACGTTGCAGTGGACCGGAATGCGATTGAAGTTCCCTCATTTGGATGGAATGAGGCGAACTGACGGACGGTCCGCAGGCTGTCCTCAGCCTGAAGAAGTTGAGCTCACATACTCATCTGCATAAATACCTCGGAGAAAAAGGCATCGTTCGGAGTCTGAGCCGCAAGAGCTTCTCACAATGCGTCTTGCAGTGCTCTCGTGTTTGCTTGCAATTTCGCTGTGTGCTTCTGCTCCTACTGGAGGCAACCTCGATCTGACGCTGCGGCTGGGACCGCCTTCGACTCCTCGCTCTCACGCTGCAAGCGATGGCTCGACTCCGACGGATCTGACGCTGCGATTGGGTCCGGCTCATACTCTTCATTCTCCCGATGCAAGTGAAAGCTCGTCCTCGTCGGGTGAATACGAGGCCGAACACCCGGTAGGAGCTCTGCGGGATGGACAACTGCCAAACAATCCCGGGTTTGTTCCCGCCGAAGGCTCTGTCAGAGCCGCCGTCCAGGACGTTCGTGGTGCTCCCTCGGGTCGCTTCGACCCGTACGTGCCTCGATTGCGAACGATCGATCCAGGGAACGCGGTAGGTCCTCAGGAAAGGGCACGTGTCCTCTGGGAGCATTACGCTCGCTATCACCTCAACGCGCCCATGCCCTCGGTGATTCGGGACGGAAGATTCCAGGCCCAAGACGCTCGACTGCTCCAACGTCGTATTGAGAGCCTTGTGCGAGCCAAAACGTAAGCGACCACTCGTGGTCCGTGAGGGGAAGAAGCTGAAGCTGATCCTTTCTCATTTTGCACCTCTACAGTCTTCTGCTCAAGCAGGATCGAGGGAGGTCGTTCAGCAAATCCGAGATGGAGTTGCTGACCAGGCGATTTGTAAATTGGCGCAAGCTCGCGAAGAGAGTTGCTGCTGGTCGTGCGAACGTGCTTGCGACGAGCTACCTGCGAGCAATGGTCGAAGACGACATCGGGCTGTTGCAGCGTGACGAAGAGCTCCTTCGCCGGATCGCCCACTAGGCTTGCCACTGGGGCTCAGGTGCATATAAACGCAGTTTTTCCTCTCCTTTTTCCTGACTGTGTAGACTTCGTGCATGTAACGACATCGATAAGCAAATCGAGAGAGGCCCATTGCCGAAGCCGATCAGAGCAATATCAGGTAGTCGGCTGCAAATTCGAAGATGGTGTTTCGCACAAGCTGCATCGAAGGTCGTGAGCGCTCTTGCAGCTTTCGGCAGCGATTTGAGCCGGACGCCACCTTTTTTCGTCATAGCATGCGTTCCCACATCGACTCGATGTGGAGCTACCGCTTCCAGGAACGAGAAGCGGATTTCATGTCTTGGGAAGACGGGCGTGGGTGTGGCCCACCGATGAATCAAGCTCATAGTGGTTTGAAGCTGGAATTGCGAGACGACCAGAGGTGACGCCACTTTACAACCGACCGAAGCTGACCGCCAAAGGTATAAATAGCCCTGCGATGGCGGTTCGGTGAGATGAGTGGTCGCTCACAAAGCGAGACTCACTATGAGGATCACAGGCGCAGCTTTCCTACTCGTTGCGGCAATTGGCTGGTGTGCATCTGCCCAGCCCGTATCGAGCAGCGAACATGGACCAGCAGGGATCGATCTCACGCTCCGTCTCGGGCAGCCTTCGTCCTTTCAGCCCGGTGTCTCCAGCGACGGTTCGATCACTGGTTCAAGTCAGATACACAGTTCGTCTCTTCCGCACGACGTGCACTCACCCGAGCCGGTGCCTCAGACTCACTACGAAGGGGTCGTGGACGAAGAGACTTCGAGGAGAAGCGGTTGGCGTAGAG